>NW_015386656.1:290636-318839 GCF_001527695.2 Protobothrops mucrosquamatus | reverse complement strand
CTTCTTCTTCTTCTTCTTCTTCTTCTTCTTCTTCTTCTTCTTCTTCTTCTTCTTCTTTTTCTTTTTCTTTTTCTTTTTCTTCTTCTTCTTCCAGGAGACCCTATACCATTTCAGATAAGTGGGTGACGAGTTTCTTTTTAAAAGCCTCCAGGGATGGAGCACCCACAACCCCTGAGAAGAGAAGCCATTCCACTGGTTGATTGTTCTCACTGTCAGGAAATTTCTCCTTAGTTCTAGGTTGCTTCTCTCCTTGGTTAGTTTCCATCCATTGTTTCTTGTTTTGCCTTCTGGTGCTTTGGAAAATAAGTTGACCCCCTCTTCTTTGTGGCAGCCCCTCAAATATTGGAATACTGCTATTATGTAACCCCTTGTTCTTATTTTCACTAGACTAGACATACCCAATTCTTGCCACTGTTCTTCGTATGTTTTAGCCCCCATCCCCCTAATCATATGAATTGCTCTTCTTTGCATTCTTTCCACAGAAGTTTCAACATCTTTTTTATATCATGCTGATCAACACTGGATGCAATATTCCAAATGTGGTCTTACCAAGGCCTTATAAAGTGGTACTAACACTTCACGGGATCTTGATTCTATCCTTCTGTTGATGCAATCTAGGACTACATTAGTCTTTTTGGTGGCTGCAGCACACTGCTGGCTGATATTTAAGTGATTGTCTACTAGAACTCCAAAATCCCTCTAGTAGTTACTGCTATTGAGCCATGCTTAATCTGTATCTATACATTTGTTTTTTCTTGCCTAAGTGTAGAAACTTGCTTTTTTTTACATTGAATTTCATTTGTTAGATAGGGCCCAGTGATAATACTACTACTACTACTACTACTACTACTACTACTACTACTACTACTACTACTACTACTAATAATAATAATAATAATAATAATAATAATAATAATAATAATAATAATAATAATAGAGTTGGAAGGGATCCTTTCTAGTCCAACCCCCTGCTCAGGCAGGAAATCCTATACCATTTCAGACAAATGGTTGTCAAGTCTCTTCTTAAAAATTTCCAGTGTTGGCACATTCACAACTTCTGGAGGCAGGTTGTTCCACTGATTAATTGTTTTAACTATTAGGAAATTTCTCCTTAGTTAAAGCTATGCAAGGAAGGAAATCCAGCAGCCATTCCTTATATGCTTTAGCCTCCAGTCCCCTAATTATCTTTGTTGCTCTTCTCTGTACTATTTCTAGAGTCTCAACATCTTTTTTACATCGTGGTGACCAAAACTGGATGCAGTATTCCAAGTGTGGCCTTACCAAGGCATTGTAAAATGGTATTAATACTTCACGTGATCTTGTTTCTATCCCTCTGTTAATGCAGCCCAGCACTGTGTTGGCTTTTTTGGCAGCTGCAGCACACTGCTGGCTCATATGTAAGTGATTGTCCACTAGGACTCCAAGATCCCTCTCACAGTTACTACTATTGAGCAAGGTAACCTCTGTACTATACCTGTACATTTGGTTTTTCTTGCCTAAATGTAGAACCTTACTTTTTTCACCATTGAATTTCATTTTGTTAGATAGCGCCCAGTGTTCAAGTCTGTCCAGATCCTCCTGTATCTTAAACCTGTCTTCTGGAGTGTTGGCTATTCCTGCCAGCTTGGTGTCGTCTGCAAATTTGATGAGTTCCTCATCTATCCCCTCGTCCAAATCGTTGATGAAGATGTTGAAGAGCACCGGGCCCAGAACAGAGCCCTGGGGCACCCCACTACACACTTCCCTCCATGTAGATGCAATTCCATTGAGGACCACACGCTGAGTATAGCTGGTCAGCCAGCTACAAATCCATCTGGTGGTGATGCTGTCTAACCTACATTTTTCTATCTTATCGAGTAGTAGGTTGTGATCTACTTTGTCAAATGCCTTACTGAAGTCCAAATAAATTATATCCACAGCATTCCTCTGGTCCACTAATTTTGTCACTTGGTCAAAGAATGCAATAAGATTTGTCTGGCATGATCTGTTTTTGACAAACCTATGTTGGCTTTTAGTAATGACTTTGTTCACTGATTCGTTGTTTGATTATCTTTTCCAGAATCTTCCCAGGTATTGAGGTCAGGAAATTACAGATAGGTCTGTAATTTCCTGGATCCATTTTTTTTCCTTTTTTGAAGATGGGAACTACATCAGCTCTTTTCCAATCCTCTGGTAGTTCTCCAGTGCTCCAGGATCTTTGAAAAATATAGTTCAATGGTTCTGAGATCACATCTGCCAGTTCCTTGAGAACCTTGGGGTGTAATCCATCTGGTCCTGGTGATTTGAACTCATCTAGGCTGGACAGGTGCTCACCTACCATTTTCTTGCCTATCTTAACTTGTGTTTCTATTCTGTTTTTTATGGCACTATTTTTGATAGATTGGTCTGTTTTTTCCTTTGTGTAAAGACAGATGCAAAAAACAAGTTAAATAGTTGTTTCCTCCCTATTGCTTGTCACCTTCTTGCCACTTTCACCCACTAATAGACCAATCATTTCCTTCACTTTTTTCTTGTTTTTTACATGTTGAAAGAAGCTTTTTTTGTTATTTTTGACTTTGGTCACAAGCCTTAGTTCATTATGAGCCTTAGCTTTCCTCACTTCATCTTTGCATGCTCGGGCTATTTGCTGATATTCTGACTTAGTTATGTGCCCCTCTTTCCACTTACTATACTTGTCCTTTTTATCTTTCAATTTATCAGAGAATTGTTTATGCAGCCATGCTGGTTTCTTTTGAGAACTGTTATTTTTCCTCTTTGTTGGTATTGTACTAGACTGGGCTTTTATTATCTCACTGACTTATGGGTCAGTAACTAGTATGACATTTCAAGCTACATAAATTTCCCTCCCCACTCTTTAAGGCTATGAGACCTTGAAGCCTCTAAGACAGGGGTGTCAAACTGCCGACCCATAGCCAGTTTCATCATACCAAAGCCACACCCATCCCATTGCTGGCAATGCAAAAAGAGTCGCAATACGTCTTGACACATCTCGTGACGTGGTGAGTTTGACACCCGTGCTCTAAGATGAACAGAAATCAGAACATTCTTTAGTATGAGATCATATAGAAAAAAGGAAGGTATACTTACATAGCTTCTCTCTATCTTTCTCTCTTTCTCTCTTTCTCTCATTTACTCTTTCCATCTCTTAAGTGAAATGTTTCTAAAAGCATTGTGCAAATCCATTTGGACTTTCTCATGTTCCCAATGATATTTTTGAATTTCCTTCTAGTTGCATTCTATTCCTCTTCCCATTCGATTGCCTGAAATATTACTATACAATGTTTGCAAGATCCCAGCTATTAGTAGGTTTGCCATCAGAACATACTAAGTATTAAAGAATAAGTATAAGAAAATATATTTTATTAATCATTTTTTTCTCTAAGTTGTTAGTATCTCTCTTCCAAACTAGAAGTACCTTTCAATGAAGTAGTAATGATTTAAGTGCAGATTTCTTGTGCTTAGTTTATGTACAAGATGGTGGAAGATTAAACAGATGTCTGTCATGTTTGCTTGCTGATTTCTCTGTCTTCCCACTTTTCAATTAAACCCAGGAGAAAAATCCTGAGGTAAATCTTGCCATGAAACCTTTATACATCAGGAAGGAAAGGCGGGCCTCCTCAGGGTGCCATTGGCCAAGCAATGTAGGCTGGCGACCCCCAGGGGGAGGGCCTTCTCTGTGGGTGCCCCCACCCTCTGGAACGAACTACCCCCCGAGATCCGGATGATTCCGGATCTCCTTACTTTCCGCCGCGCCCTCAAGACATGGCTTTTCCAGCAAGCGGGCCTGACCTAGGGAGGATCTTAGGTAGGGATGATTTTAAGAAAATTTTAATTGACACACAGCTTCCAATATTTGGCTTTTAATTTGGTTTTATGGGGTTTTTTTGTTTTTTGATGTATTTTGTTTGTATCTGTTTTAATATGCTGTGCACCGCCCTGAGTCCTACGGGAGAAGGGCGGTATATAAATTAAATTATTATTATTATTATTATTATTAATGAGGGAGGCTGCAAAATGATAAATATCCCAAAGGTGCTTTTCCAAAAGACAACTGGACTTTTTTTCCCCTTGAAAATGTTTTGCTTCTCATCCAAGAAGCTTCTTTAATTAAAACTGAAGAAGCTTCTTGGATAAGAAGCGAAACGTTTAAAAAAAGAAAGAAAGAAAACCAAGAAAGTCCAGTTACATTTTGGAAAAGTACTTTTGGGACAATCATGACCTGGATGATTAAGAATCTCTATATACAAAATGATGAATAGAGATAAATTGAAAGAATATACTTTGTCTACTTTAAAATGACAGTATAAACTCATACTAAAGGAACTGTCCATTCCCATTATTATCTCCAGCAAGATATGAATAGGATTGAGAAATGCTGTTTTCTGGCTTGGATTACAATGCAAACTAAATAAAATTTATATGAATGCTGGATAATAACATTCTAGTTCAGAAGATTAGCAGATTTTACAAGCATACCAAAAGGAACTCCCAAGATATATCTCTGTTGTTATTTTAGCAACAACAGTGCTATATTCTTCAGTGGTGAGATGGAAAAATGATGGGAAAAAATGATGCTTTCAAAACAGCAAGAGTCTGTTCAAATGATGTGCTGATGACATTCATTTTAAAAGCTGAAATCTGAACTTAAAAATGATATAACAATGTAAATAAGAGCTAAGAATGAAGTGAAACTTTTTTCTCGCATTTAGATATACAATTACACAGAAATTATTCCCTCTATCATGACATACTGATAGCTAATCTGCTTGTTTCTGAGTTTTGTAACCATGTTGATTATGTAGACACTTATGGGAACTATAAGTGTGACATGATTACAAGGGAGTTGTGCCTTTTGCTATCAATGGTTACTTGAGTCTGTGTAAGTCCACTTCCTGACACTGAGTTCCCAAATGAGTGTTTGTTATTACCAATAATTTCTAGTCTTTTACTAGTACTGGATGGAAGCTATTCTATATTATGTAGAAGTATAAACTCATGTGGTTATTATTTATTTATTTATTTTTTTTTCATAATTTATATGCCGCCCTTCTCCCCACGGGACTCAGGGCGGCTCACAGCATATTAAAATAACACAATATTAAAATAACACATATTAAAATAAACTCTGCACTTGGGAAACACCGTGCAAGTTTTCAGGCACAAATGTTTCCCACCACCCAATTTCTAATAATTTATGCTAGGGATATCATAGATGGAGCATGAGACTTTCTAGATAAAAATATGCATTCCTAGTTGACAAAAAAAGAGGGAAACCATTTTTATCATAAAAACATTACATATAAAACTGAATCATTTGCTACCTCTCCTCTTCTAATTTCTATGTTCAATACATTTATTGTCAGCTGCAGAACACTGCTGGCTCATATTTAAGTGATAGTCCATTAGGAGTTCATGATCTCTATATATACTAGACAACCTGTGACATGTTGAATTAACATTTCAGAGATAATTTCTTACCTAAATAGAGAAACAGAACAATCATGGACTGGCAAAAAAAAGCACTGGGAAGAGGAGTGATTTCCAATTTTCTGCTGACTTCACCATTGACTTATCTTCCTTCCTTCCTTCCTTCCTTCCTTCCTTCCTTCCTTCCTTCCTTCCTTCCTTCCTTCCTTCCTTCCTTCCTTCCCTTCCCTTCCCTTCCCTTCCCCCCCAGCAGATAGGTAAGTGGCTGCTGCAGGGTGGGGGCGGGAAAGAGGGAGGGCACAAGTGGCTGGTGTGACACCAGTGCAGAGGGACTGGTGAAAAGTGCAGGTGTGAGGAACCTGTGCAACCTTCAATTTTCCTGGCCAAGTTCTCCATTGACTTTATCCTGCAAGATTCAGGAAGTTGCAAGTCCAAAGCCAACAGGCAGGATGCTCTTAGGTGGGGATGCAAGGGAATATGTAAGTGTCTATCAGTGTGAGCATAGAGAGACTGACAGAGGATGCACAGGTGGGTGACACTCGCTGGAGTAATCTGTGATCTTCCCTGCCAGGTTCTCCGTTGACTGCAAATTTCCCACAAGAAAAGGCTTTGCTAGTGGGAAGGTGACAAAGAGAGTCAGCATACATGTCAGTTCCTTCTAGATTCCTTATTGAATACTAGGAAGCTATCAAGGAAAATTGAAATTGAGGATCACATCACTGTGGCTGACCACAGCAGAAACACTGCACAGCACTGCACAGCAGCGCTGAAGTGGTCACAACTTTCCCAAATATCATTCCCATTGGGAGCCATGGCTCCTGGAATTCTGTAAGTCTATTTGAGTTACCTTTGTTCAATAATTGTTGCTCTATACCTTCCAATTTTGCCCAAATGAACGCTACAAGCAATCTAACAGATATAAGACTTTTAACAGTATATAGATTGCTTCTGATGATTTCACTTTTATTTCAATACATTGAGTTGGCTTGGAGTTGTCAGTGATTATATGTAAAAGGTCATATAACATACATAAATTAACATTTTAGGGAAAAATACTCATTTTCAGTGAGTATTCTCAACAATTAAGTATTTCAAAGAGCAAAATACACAGTTAACCAGTACATATTTTATCTACATCAGTGGTTCTCAACCTGTGGGTCGGGACCCCATTTGGGGTCGATCGACCATTTCATGGGGGTCGCCAAGCAAGGCTGTCCGCCATTTTTTTTGTCCGCCATTTTTTTTGTCTGCCATTTTTTTTCCCTTTTCCGGCGGGTGCCTTACCTCCCTTGGGCTGGGTCAGCTGGTGGTCGGCCTGCTCTGTCTCTGCTGCTTGCCAGCTATGCCTCAGCCGGTGCAGGGGGCGGAACCACGCATGCGCAGCGCTCCCAGGCAGGGAAAGTCCTCGACTTATGACCGGTTGGGTAGTCCTCGACTTACGACCGGTTTAGTCCTCGACTTACGACCGGTTTAGTCCTCGACTTACGATCGGTTGGGGTCACGGCATTAAAAAGGTTGAGAACCACTGATCTACATGTTTAATATTAATTTTTATTAAGAATAAAGAAGTAGCACTAATTTCCTCCATTATTATTTTTTTCAAAAAAAACTAGTCTTGTAAAATTTTCTACTCCAGCATGTTTCATTTGTTTTTAAAAAAATGTATATAGTTTTAACCACATTGGAATCCATTTCCAAGCAAATTTTTACTATAAATACGGAAGAAAAAATGTTACTATATGGCATTCATATGTGACTCAGCTAAAATACAAAACTAATTGAGGAAAAACAGAATAGTAATTATGGACAAAATAATTATTACTTAAGGTATACAATTAAATATTCTACAAATTTTCACTAGAAAAATTACAGCTGGCATTATAAGCATCCACAATATATCATGCAGCTTCAACACCAACTGGGCCTGTTGTGTATGATTTGCAATGCAAGCAGAGCTTAGATTACACAACCATGATACCTGCTTCATCATTTTGGCCTCACCATAGTGGCTGATATATCTGCTTCTTTTCGTGATAAATGTTCCTGGGTCAAATGCATTCCTTTGCATCCCTGTTAATTTCAGAGCTACAGTAGTATCTGCTATCAGTTTTAATTTGCAAACTCATACAGTAGCTTAGTTTTGACTTTCATTACTGTTAAAAATAAATTTCTTAATTTCAAATCATATGAGATTTTGCAGCTCTTCAGTATTAATTCATGCAAAAGTAATAATTGTGAAGGCTGCTTCCTATTTTAAAATCTTTAAATGTAAATATATTTTTTGGAGTGTTGGCAGATATACTCTAGAGTCTAGAGATGTCACAAATGCTTGACACCTATAATGCCAAGTACTTTTGGAAATTCTGGCAGACAAAAGGTATCTAGGCATTTTTAAAAAAGTAAATCATTGCAATATTCATTGCTTTTACATTCTGGATTTTTTTTTGTAGTATATTCATAGACATCCCCTTTAATCTAGTATAAAGATGGCATTATTTTTATGTTTCCACAATAGACACTTCTACTCTCTCTGTCTCTGTGTACAATCAGTTCATGGAATGTGTAAATTGCAATAAAAAGGCACTGTGTCCTGTTCTGAGTATATTCCAGAGCTCATTATGATAAGACTAAGGAAATAAAATATTACTCCCAACCTAAAAAGTTTATGTTTTATTGAGTGTGGAGAGCCTGCTTGGCAGGAATCTGTTGAGAGAGGAAGTCACAATTTCTACCCAGGAGATGTTACAGCTTTCTAACAATGATATAATCCAGAGACATAAGACAAGGCTCCAAATTCTTGAACAATTATAAATGACTATATGGCAAAGATTCTTCCCTTTTTCCCTCTGAGCAAAGATTAAGCTCAAGGCTAAAGTCCAAGGGATACTACAAACCTAGAAAAATGTTGTAAATACAAAAAGCAGTTTATTAGTCAATGTTTAGTACCAAATAGACAGTTTACTATAGTTCCTTTATTAGAATTTGCTAATGTATATTATTCTTTAGGACTGCTTGCATTCCATTCAATTAATGCTACCTGCCAATGATATTTATTTATTTGGATGTGCATTAGTTCTTGAATGTGATTGTGGTCACATTAAACATAGCATGTTTCTAACACATACATCACTTTGTAACTTGGAATAGAGTAATTAACCACTGTTAGACTCCAATCAAAAATAAAATGAACTTAGTGAATATTTCCTAATATCAGTCACCATCTGCAAAAAGCTTTGTGTAGTTTTGTTGCTATTTTAGCAAAATAAGATAATGAGAAAAATCTTTCTGAAATGTTCAGATACACATTCCTTTATTTCTAGAATAAATACGACTAAGAACTCTTTTCTATCTGTCCTTCATTTAGTATGTTCCATAGATGCTATTTGGGACACAGATGAAAACACAACAATAGTTGAGATTCAGCTGAATCTGAACAAATCTTCCAACAAATCTATCATTTGGTCATCTCAAACTAAATAAGTGCAAGAACACACCTCATCCAGAAGAATTTTGGTCAATTTCACTTCTCCTTTGAATGATTTTTCAAAATTGGATAGAAGACTATCCATGAATTCATTTCTCACTGAAGCATATTTGGCAACATCTGTGAAATGGAAGGTTGTGTTTGGATTTTTTTGCAATTTTGTAACCTTTATTAAAGGACTTGGGAGCTTTTTGGATGTACTATTTGAAACAGAAAAAAAGAGACTGTCTCTGATGAGCTAATATTGTCTTGCGTTTAAATGATTTTTGGATCAAAATACATTCTCTCTATATCAGGGCTTTTCAACCTTTTCACCCATTGTACCACTTTTAGGATATGGCAATACCTGAGTACCACCAGTCGCCTAGCAATGTGTCAAAAACTTGATAACCCCCCCCCAAAAAAGGAAAAAAAGTGATAAAGTACAGATAGTCCTCGACTTACAACAGTTCGCTTAGTGACTGTTCGAAGTTACAATGGCACTGAAAAAAGTGCCCCACAAGCCACAGCCGAGCAAGACACCTGCCTGCCCACCTGGCGGCGCTCTTCCTCCTGTCCGAGGTTTTCATTGTTGTGAGCATTTCTGTTGAAGATTGGCAGTGGGTGGGGTGGGGAGTGTTTGGTTTTTATTCCCCCCATCTGCTGGGTGGTTGCAGCAGGTTTTGGTCACTTCACATAACCCTGGGACACTGTGACCGTGATAAATATGAATCAGTTGCCAAGCATCTGAATGTAAATCACAAAACCCTGGAGATGCTGCAACATTCCAGCGGATCGGCGTTTCTTCTGAGCTCAGCAGAAGCACCAGGATCAATGCTGCTTTCCAGCTGATTGGTGCTTCTTCAGGGCTCAGCAGAAGCACCAGGATCAGTGCCGAGCTCCAGCTGGAGCCTGGCACTGATCCTGGCACTTCCACTGAGCCCTGACAGCCCCAAAGTGCTGATCAGCTGGAAAGCAGCACTGATCCTGGCGCTTCCGCTGAGCCCTGACAGCCCTGCACCTCCAGCCATCTCTCGCTCAGGCTTGTGCGGTGCTGCCACCGGTTCAGCTCATTCCCCTCCCCCGCTACTACTTTTCTAGGATGGTCGCGTACCACCTGCCTGGTGCCAATGTACCACAGGTGGTACCCGTACCACTGGTTGAAAAGCTCTGCTCTACATAACCTGCAAAGTACATATTGCATAGTATCAGAGACCAAATGTTTGGCAAGCAGAGCTGGACAAAATACTTTTCTGACAAAGAAATACTTCGTTATGTATAAAGTTGCTGTGGCTGTTGTTACAGACTGATGTTCCTCTCTTTTCATTTTTTTAAAATCTCTCTATATAGGAACCATATATGCCTTATCTGATTTGCTATATAACCTGGAAAAATTCTATTCAGCGGAATTATTATGCTCAGTTATCATTATTATGTTCAGCTGGACAACAACAACAATCATTTTGGATCTTTTACATAGACCAAATGTGACTAATATGACTAATGTGACTAAGACTCGGGTAGGCAAGGCTACATTTACACAAAAGGAATGTATATTATATCTTTTGGATTAGATTAGAAAAGTGAAAAAAATACAACTTTCCATTACAAAACTCATTGCCAAGTTACAACAGCCTTTAACATATCTCTTAAATGGTGATTAGCTATTGCTGCTTGCTTGGCCAATGACAAAGAGGTTACGAATGTCATGAAGCCTTGGCAGTGCTTTCCTAATGTAAAGTTCTTAGAATATCAGGCACTTCTTAAAGAAAGTGGGTGGGAATTCAGTACATCCAAACTGATAAGTGTTGGCCTCCAAATGTACAAAGATTAAATAATCCAATAATATAAATCCATGGAAGATTTGATGGGTTTTTTTATCTAATGGAGTCTGATAGATAAACTATATTTTGAACAAAAACTGTATCAAATTACCATTTAGTCATAGCTAAAACAGTATAATGTAAATATATATATGAGTTATACTTACTTTTGTTTAAATAATGAAGTATTAAAATCTTGTAACACTGCAAATTCGTATTACAAACAATTTGAAATCACAGGTTTTAAATACAATGGAGTCAAACTTATGTAAAGTTCAAAAACATTTAATTTTTTTAAAATGTTTTAGAATATAAATACTTGTAAAGATATTCAATCAAATCAATTCAATTTATTGTGGTCAAGGACCAGTACAGATAATAAACAAATAAATTTTAAGACAGAGCAAAATACATTTGTAACGTAACCAAACTAGCATCAAATATGTGAAATCCAGGATAACACCTATATTAAATTATAATGTAAACTCTAAAATTATATTAAGAATATCTAAAATTACAACAAAGTAGAGATATCTATTCATATCAGTGAAGTGGTAATACCTATATAGTTACAGGGAATGCAGTGTGGGATTGCAGAGTGCAGAGTTTAATGGATCTTCTTTGCTGCTGTACAAAACCTAGCTTATATGCACTGTAACAAGAAGTATTTCATTTATAAGCAGCATCTGGGCATAGGCCAAATCTGGGCAATCAGGATATCTACTAATCAGAGAAAGTATGAATCTGGTTTTGATGTCTCCATAAAGGAAGCAATCAAGAAGGATATATTATGTGGATTTCTATCTCTCTAGAATCACAGGGGCAAAGTCCTTCATCTAATGATTTTTTTCCCCGTTTACATTTACCATCCAATACTGCTGAGGGGAGGGCAGAGTATCAGACTAAAGAGAAAGCTTTCCGATGGCTAGGTGTTTCTACCTGTATTAGGTAGCTGTTATGTACTACCATAGTGACAGGAAGGCTGAAACTTTCCCTAGTTCTGCTTTCCTCTCTGTATACTTTATCTTTTGCTTCAGGGTTTGTTTCACTTGATCATATTGTTTCACTTGATCATAGGCAAGAAAAACCAAATGTACAGGTATAGTATAGGGGGTACCTTGCTCAATAGTAGCAACTGTGAGAGGGATTTCGGAGTCCTAGTGGACAATCACTTAAATGTGAGCCAGCAGTGTACTGCAGCTGCCAAAAAAGCTGGGCTGCATTAACAGAGGGATAGAATCAAGATCACGTGAAGTATTAATACCACTTTACAATGCCTTAGTAAGGCCACACTTGGAATACTGCATCCAGTTTTGGTCACCACGATGTAAAAAAGATGCTGAGACTCTAGAAAGAGTACAGAGAAGAGCAACAAAGATGATTAGGGGACTGGAGGCTAAAACATATAAGAACAGTTGCTGGAATTGGGTATGTCTAGTTTAACAAAGAGAAGGACGAGGGGGGACATGATAGCAGTGTTCCAATATCTCAGGGGCTGCCACAAAGAAGAGGGAGTCAAGCTATTTTCCAAGGCGCCTGAAGGCAGGACAAAAAGCAACAGATGGAAACTGATCAAGGAGAGAAGCAACTTAGAACTAAGGAGAAACTTCCTGACAGTTAGAACAATTAACCAATGGAACAACCTGCCTCCAGAAGCGGTGAATGCTCCAACACTGGAAGTTTTTAAGAAGATACTGGACAGCCATTTGTCTGAAATGGTGTAGGGTTCCTGCCTGAGCAGGGGGTTGGACTCGATGACCTCCAAGGTCCCTTCCAACTTTATTATTTATTTATTTATTTATTTATTTATTTATTTATCTATCTATCTATCTATCTATCTATTTATTTATTTATTTATTTATTTATTTATTTATATTCTATCTTAAGCACTGCGGAGGGAGAGTAGTCTAAATTTGAAAGATGAAATTCAACAGCCTTGATCCATATGGACTGAAAGTTGCCCTGAAGGATTCATGGTGCTAAGCTTTGGGAAAAGACGTTGAGCTTTAACCAAAGGGTTATAGAAGCTAGACACACTCTGGATATTTATCATACCCATCTCCAGTTGTAGATGTGAATTTGAGACACAGCATGGAGAGCTGCTCTGATGAATTTAGATTGTACCCTTCCCAGAGAGATGATACATGAAGTTGGGGGGCCCAAACAAAGTCCCAACAAGGCCACTATTTGAGTTTTTTTGCTTAGAAAAACACAAGCCATAAACATATGCTTCAAGTTAGCCTTCTCAAATACAGAGTCTAGGTACATATTTAACTGATGGATACTAAATTTCAAAGCTTCAGTAGTAATTTAAAGAAAAAATTAAATGCATTTAGTCATGAACATGTCTGTTAAGCTTATGCTTCTATTTTAGTACAAACATTGGAACATTAGCTTTCCAACTTGTATAAATTCCCTAGTTCATTATATATTTGTCTTTGTGATGTATGTATCCCAACAGCCTTTTTGTAAGCTTTAGCTAGTTCAGACAACTATTATTGATTACAGGTAGTCCTCGAATTACAACTACAGTTGGGACCAGAATTTCAGTTGGTAACCAAAGCAATTATTAAGCAACTCATACCTGATTTTATGACGTTTTGTGCCCAAACTTGTTAAGTGAATCAAGCAGTTATTAAGTGACTCGTGGGGTTGTTAAACAATTCTGACTCCCCCCATTGGCTCTCCTTTCCAGAAGCAGGCTGGGCAGGCCGCAAATGGTGTTCACATGATTGCACGATGCAGCAACCATCATAAATACACGCCAATTGCCAAACTAAATTTTGATCATGTGATCATGGGGATGCTGCAGTAGGTGTAAGTGCAAACACCCATTGTAAGTGCACTTTTTTCAGTGCTATTGTAAATTTGAATTGTCATCGAGCACTATCTGTATGTATGTATGACAAAAGTATAGAATCCCTGGTTTGTAGTTCTTTTTCCACACACTTTCTCATCTGATTTGAGTTTATGTGGGTGAGGAAAATGGGAAGTGTGGTACTGAAATCTTGTACCCAGACGTGGGACTGTACATGTTGCAATTTTCTGTTGCACTTTTCTCAAATAGTTAACTAAAACCTGAAGTCCAACACTGCCTGTTGGCATGTTATGAAAATGATAGATAACAGCTATTGTTTCTTTTTAACTCCTCTTTCAAATAACAAGCATATTTATTGACATAATCTCAAAAGAAATATTAACAAAGTTCTTAAAGTAGTAACATATTTTCTATAAGCTAAAAAAGTCATTAACATGCTCCCTTTATATACAAAAAATGCAGGAAAGCTCATAAACATATGCTTCAAGTTACCCTTCTCAAATACAGAGTCTAGATCCATATTTAACTGGTGGACGCTAAATTTCAAGACTTCAGTAGTAATTTAAAGAAAAAAATTAAATGCATTTAGTCATGAACATGTCTATTAACCTTATGTTTCTATTTTAGTACAAACATTGGAACATTAGCTTTCCAACTTGTATAAATGCATTCTTACTACACTAAGAATTTACTGGTCCTAATATTCCTCATTTAAAAGCAATTCATTTTTCCCCTGGATGTTATAGAAGCACAGAGTCTGTCATTATCCTGTTATGAAAGCCTTGGCTGTCTTTTATAAATTCTTGTAAACTACATTATAAAAAGTCCCACTTCTTAGGAAAAACATTGGTGGTGAAGAATGTGGATTAAGGAAAGTACTTTCTGACCATTTTTTTTCTCTCATGGAAGGAATGTTGTATGTATATAAAGGCAATGGATTAAATAGTGTTTTGAATCTGTACATTTACCCTATGACCTGATTTTTCTGAGTTCAAGAACCATAGACATTATAAGCAGTTCCAAAACCTGCTGAAAGCCACCCATTGTATGTTAATGCATTTCTTACACCATTTATTGCTGAAGAGTCTATGTCTAAAAAAAAAAAAAGTCTGCAGAGAACATAATAGTTCTCTTTAGGACTATATGTGGGTTTCTTTTTTAGAGGGTCTTCAGTTCTGTTTATTATTGATTCTGTATCTCAGAGGCAAGGAGAATAAATGTGAACAGTGAAATTAGGCTGAAATTTTCCCCCTTCTTTACAATCACAGTTTGCACATATTTTCTGAGCAACAAGCCCTAGGAAAATATAGTTATTTAGATATATGGGTATTTTTATTTTATTTATTTTTTTCATTATTTTTTTTTCAACACATTATTTTTATTTATTAACAACAGCTGAAAATATGATTCTGCAGTTTAGTCAAATAGCAGTCCACTCAAAGCTTCCAGTTAGCATTTAAAAGTAGTCCAGGTTAATTATTTTGTATGCCTTGCTCAGGGATTTCTCATCTCTTCTGTTTTGCAAATTTTTATTAATTTTCAAATAAACATATAAACAAATATAAATGTGGTGCATCTCATTAAAAAACAAAAAGAAAACCTAGTCAATATATTTTCAGAAATGATCGGCAGTCCCCCCCCTGCATCCCCCCTCACTCCTTCAACCTTCCTACCTTCCCTCTTCCTTCCTCCTCTCCTACCCACACCTCTCTCCTCCTTCCTCCTTTCCAACTATCCTACACATCCCATCACCTTCTTTTCCACCTCCTTCGGATGCAGTTTAGGGGTACTAGCCGATCATCTCCTCTTCTCAAAAAGGGAAAAACTATTTATCTATAACATATAAATACACCAGATTTTATATAATTCTACCCCTTCGTCCCCTTCCCCCCTCACCCCCGGACTTCCCAGAACTGAGTACAGGGATAATCACATAACATCCCAAATCTAAATAAAACTACCCAAACATAATACAAACAAATATTAACATACTTTAACTCTAATATATGGGTATTTTTTATTATATTCAAACTTTTATTTATTTGTTTGCAAGGCATCTAACAGCAATGTAGGCATAAAGAAGACATCATATAACTGAAGCAAAACATTTAAACCAGCAGCAAAATCACAAATTGTAAAATGCATGCATTCATAAATAATAAAAATCATGTAATCAATCAGATGATTTTGCAAGTTTGCAGCAAGCTTGCAAGTTAAGATTGGAAAATGGCATCTGACTATCAGACCAAGTCTACATTCATGAAAAACTCTTCTGCAATAAAAAAAAAAAGATTGAGTAAAAAGAACTGTTTTCATGTTAATTTCCATCAACATTTATTTCCTTTTCCAAAAGACTAGGACTACAATTCTGAATAAAGGATTAACTAAATCCACATATATTGTACCACTTTTGTTAGATTGTTTGCGTACATTATTGTGAAAATGAATTTGTGTTAGAACTACAAAACCTCAAATCATAATCATTTAAATCATGCAATTTGGTTTAATTCAATGTTAGCCAATACAATTTCAAATTATTTTTTTTAAAAAAGGAGGAAATGAACCAGCGTCCCAGATAAAGGATAATTTATGAGTACTCATGTACGGGATGTCTACCGGAAAGTACAAAATGTCAAAATGGCAGTCACAACAGTGTGATTAAAGCCCTGCCCATTTTCTATCTGTGTTGTGTGTTCAGAATTCAGAATTATAGTGCTAGTCTTTTGGAGTGTCCACATTTGCACACTCAATGCACATAAAAAAGAGGCAGAGGTTTGCTGCAACATTATGCCTGCCATTTTTATTTTCTTGACTACACTGGTCTGTACACCTCTGTTCATGTATGTGCATGCTATTTCCTGAACATCTCTTGAATTCATGGCTTTATGAATTATGTTTGTAGAAACCTTATCAAATAAAATTGCACAAGGAATCTCAGCTACTAATTAAAACGAAAACATTCAAAGCACTTTGACATACATACCATGAACCAAGAAGTCTCTTGATGTGAATATTTGTCCAGTTGCTGCTGATTTGCTTCCAGTATTTATGTCAAGTCTGTGAGAGTTTGAACTTCATAATCTCTTATATTGTCTGTTAAAGTGCTTTTGGGGAGAAATAAAAACCTTCCTTTTCAGTTCAATAAAAACTGACTATATATGCATAAACACTGATACATGTTGCAGAATATAATAGGCTCCACAGAGGCAGGTCTTTCAAAATGGACTAAACTATACATAACCCCAAACACAAGAATGAAGTACAATGGGATAGACAGATGAGGTGTGTTTCAATGGTTACAATGAGCTTTACTTATTTCTGAAAAGGTAGACATGGGATTACACTATAAAACTCACCTGCTAACCAATATTTTTTTTCAAGAATGATCATTGTTAATAGTAACTATCAAGTATACATTTCTTAAAGTGCTTTGTAGCAGTATTTTTTTTCCATAATGGGGTCAATATGTTTTCTTTAAACACCATTCAAAAAGAATGATTAATAAGGAAGAAAATATTAAAGACTCGAATCCTGATTGAATATTTACAATTAAATAAATAAAACCAGAATCTAAAGCACATTGGTCTTCAATCTGTTAAGCACTGTTTAGCCATATGAAATGTATTCTCTCTCTAGGTCAGGCTGGCTCTTTTTTCTTTTTTATTGTTAACAGAACATCTGATAGAACCTCTGTATCTTTCTGTAACAGTTGATTAATGTCAACCACATTTCTGAAATTGGCAATAGTGGAATAGAGTTTGATTCATTTTGTTTTCCATAGTGTACCATAGGATGACAACCTCAACCTCAGCTTAATTTCATACAATGTTTGATCTGATTTCTTTCCAAAACTCTTTTGCAAGTAATAAATATAAAATGTTTACAATAGCAATTTGTTTCTCTCCTTGGAAACGGGGAAAGAGGCAGTCCATCACATGAAGGGTGTCATAAAGTAAAAGAGAAAAAGGAGAAAATGGGGAGTTAGGAGTACATCAAGGAAAAATAACATGGATTCATCCTTGGATGCTAATTATCATTTGGCCTTCTGAGTAGATTATTCTCAAGAAATTATGACTTTGAAAGAAAATAAAGAGCCTGCTTTTTTTTTTTTAAACTTGGCCTTTTCTAAAAGACTGGAAATCTTATGATCTTTTTGTTAAAGTAAGAAAAAAGTGAAATGATGATTTATGGATTTAATGATTGAAAATGTTCAGAATTAAATAAGGCACTGAAGGGATTTCTGGAATAGTTAAAGGGAGACACAATAGATATGTTAATATTTGGTAACTTTCATTTTTTTTCTTTACTTTTCTTCAATGTTTTCCTTCCTTCCTTCCTTCTTTTTCTTTTGATTTCAATTTTACTGTATGTAAAAATATAAATAAATAGAGCTTTGATTATCTTTTCCTATTATTTTTATTAATTTGATGTAATTAATTTATGTCCAAATAAGAAAATAAAACAATTTTATAGAGTAATATACATTTTATGCTCCCTCACATATAACAACAAATAGTTTGGTGATATTATTTACACATTGGGCATCCTAATTATTAAATAACAACAACAGTATAGCAGTTGATTCATTCAGCTTTTTTTTTTTTTTTTTGTAGAGCAAAGTGGAAGAAGACACTTTGGAAAGTAGCATCATGAAGTATAGAAATCAGAAACAACCAGACCAGAAAGCATGTCCTGGCCTTATGCCTGATGTCAGTGTAATCTTCTCTGTGTTTATCTCTTATTTTCCTTTTGTATGTGTACACTCAGTTTCAGCAACTGCTTTTTGTTTAGGAATATGAAGCCAAGTTTAGTTTGGCCCTGAATTCAAAGTTCTTTGCTTACCAGAACCTGATGGTAGTTTTTGTATGCAAACTACCATATGAAGTCAGTCTGAATGTTTCGGAAGATAAAGATATTTACAAATCAAATATCTAATTCATTAATATATTCAGTAACAAAGAAATATATAATGGTACATCTTCGTGAGGTATACATTTATTATGCAAACTTTGGAGTGGAATAAAATATCATAAACCATTAAGATGAAAGACACAAGATAGGAGGAAAAAGAATATACCAGTTTATGCTACTCTATGACCATAATAAAGATTTGATTTGATATATGACTAAATCTAGTTTATATGTATACTATCCACTATATCAGCGGTTCTCAACCTGTGGGTCGTGACCCCTTTGGGGGTCGAACAACCCTTTCACAGGGGTCACCTAAGACCATCGGAAAACACATATTTCCGATGGTCTTAGGAACAGAGACACCGCTCCTCTATCCGTCTCCACACGGCTTCGAGCTGGGGGCCATTGCAGTGCCGGATTCATTTCCGTCGAGCATCTCCTAAGGGAGGCTGCGCTGCTTCGCGGCCCTTTCCGTGGAGGAGGCTGAACTAAGGTCTGCCGGTGCTGTCACCCTCTTGTCTCTCTCTCTCTCTCTCTCTCTCTCTCTCCCTCTCCCTCTCCCCGCCTGGGCGCTTCTCCAATCAGGCTGGGCGGAGCCGGTGGAGCAGCCTTCATGCCCCCCCTCCCCGGCCAGCTGAAGCCGGGCAGGCCGACGACCTTCAGAAGTGAGGCGAGGACAGGCGAGGCGCGCTGAGCCCCGGGCGCAGTGGGTGAGTGGGCGGCGTCGGTGCGCGCTTGGAGAGCCCTTAGAGTTGGGGGTCACCACAACATGAGGAACTGTATTAAAGGGTCGCGGCATTAGGAAGGTTGAGAACCACTGCACTATATCTTTTTTTACCTGGCAAACTATATTTGCTTCCACAGAGAACCAGACATTATATCTTGTTTTTTATTTCTGAAGTTCTGATCACATTTACTTTTTCAGTCTTTGTCTTTCCTCTTGACCATTCACTCTTCCTTCTGAGTGTTCTGAGATTCAATAATCACTCTTAGCAAATCACTTAAATATATTTCTTTCATACCTGTCATTTATCTATATGCTTAACCCAGACTCATATAGCAAGCATTCATCCTTAATCATATATTTCCTTGTTTTATAGAAATGTTAGCAGCAGCAACTTCTTACATAATCCATTCCTACTGCATCCCACTTGCTTCTATATAACAATGCAGAAACCTATTCTTATAAGCACTTGGTATTTGAGTAAAACTTTCAAAGGTTTAAATCTATTTACTTAATCACACTGTTTTTCTAAATTAAAAAAGAATAAACTTCATTCATTTGTTTCTCAATAAAATCTTACAGGAAAAAATGACGCTACTTTAAAAATGTTACATCTTAAGTCACTCTATGAAGTTGAATCAGATTGGTTAGAAATGTTTTTTCTGCTCTTCTCAACCTTCTTGCTTCTTAAAAAAAAATCCAAATGTCAACAGAGAACATATATCAGCTCTCACTACTGCTGTTCACAATTAGATTTCCTTTTTCAATTTATATATAAAACTTATAGGACATGGTGAAATCCTTATTCCAAGCTATTCTCAACAACAGCACTCGTTATGGGCCAGTGATAAATGGCAATATTTTGTTTTAGTACACCTACTCCATTTCTGAAATATTTCAAGATTGTTGTTCTGAAATATTTCAGGATTATTGTTGTAATTCTAAACTCTATCCCCACTATCATAAGCAGAAATGAACAGGTCAGGAAATATACTAGAGAGGGAAATGTACATTGTATCAACAAACAGATATTACTAAGCTGTTGCTTTCCTTGGCTGCAGAAACATGGTTACAGCAGTATTTTGTCAAAGAGTTTAATTTATAGATAATGATATCAAGCATAGCTGATACAAGCTGTGTTTTAATAGGTCTCTTCAAAAATAGACTGCACGGCTACAAGAATGAATGGCTATTGGATAAACAGATGACAGTACATATTTCCTAAATGTAGCCCATTTCAGGTCCTTGATGAAGGTCAGTGTCTACATGGTTCCATAACTAACACATGGTGTTCAATTTGTTTATACTCCTGAGTTCTTACATGGAAATGACAGAAAATGTCAGTGCCTTTAATTAGTATGCTTTTAACAAAAGGGTAGTGAATTATTTTTATAAATAACAAACCACTGTTTTCATAGTGAGAAGATATTTTTCTTTGTTAAAAATAACATTTTCCTAGGAAGCAATGGTTACGCATATATCTTAATGTAATAGAAGACAGCTTTTATCCTAGTCTAACACCTTGCAAAATTTAGACATTTTGAAAAAAATAAAAACTGCTGGTGCTATAGAGGGATGCTTTCCTGGCAGTAAATAACATGTTAATATGCATTGCTGGCTTTCTGTTTTCCCTGAAAGAAAGACCATTTTATGTCAATTAAAATAATAATAAGGAAAATATATAAGAAAAAGCTCATATATAGTACATTCAGAGAGTATTCAGACCTAACAATGGCTGTCCATTGACAGCCTGACTGAGCTTGAGAGGATTTGCAAGGACCAAAGGCAGAAAAGGTCCCAATCTACAGTAGGTGCGCCAAGCTTGTCACATCTATATCCCGAAAGACTCAAGGCTGTAATTGCTACCAAAGCTGCTTCAACAAAATACAGAGTGAAGGGCCTGAATACCAATATGCCAATGTGATATTTCAGTTTTTTCCTTTTAATAAACTAGCTGTACCCGGCCACGCATTGCTGTGGCTCAGTCTGGTTAAATGGAAAAGAAAAAAAAGAGAAAGCGCACGTTTCTAATATGTTTAATTTCACAATGCTTGTGGGTATACATTTTTTTTGTTGTTCCATTGTCTGTGCATCAATTCCAACGCCATGTCACATGAAATAATTAAATCAAAATGAAAATAAATCAAAATCTATGAAAATTCAATTTAACAATGCAATCGGAAACATTGAAATGGAATCGTAAAATTGGAAATTTGGAAATTGTAAATGGATCATAAATCGGAAACATTGAAATGGAATCGTAAAATTGTAGCGTGTGTTGCTTTTATATCCAACAGATGGTGCTGTTTTTCAAAGAAAGCATGTTTTACCTGTCACAGGTGTGACATCTATATAATATAGGTATATAAAAACACGTGCGTATTCGAATGCAAAGTTGTGTCAAAATTTCAAAGCAATTGGTGAAGAACTTTCAGAGATTTAAGATTTTAACAAACAAACATTTACATTTTTATTTATATATAGATTTACAGACATTTCTAAAATTCTGTTTTCATTTTGTCATTATGGGGTATTGAGGCTGCAGCATAACAAAACTGACAAAAGTGAAGGGAGTCTGAATACTTTCTGAATGCACTAATTAACAGTTATCACACAGCAGGTATCTATCTAATCAATAACTATATATTAGTCCTTGGCCAACATTATTTTACAAAATGTTATATTTAAAATACAGATATTTACTATTTGGCATCGATTTACATTTCTCCAGAAGGCAGAGAGATTAATTCCTTGAATTGGGTCTGAGAACACATACGAAACCAGTTCAGTGCTTTTAGGATTAGTTCCCAATAATCCCACTTAGCTTTCCTGTTAGAGAGCTGCATTCTGTACCAGCCCCAGATTAAGTGATTGCATTGCATAATTTAGATGTGAAACTCTTAGGGCATGGGTAAGTGAACAGATAATAAACATGACTTTGTTTTGTAATAAATGGCAATGACCACATGTACTGATATACTGGCTATCTTCTCTCACTTGAATGATGAGGCTGGTTCTTCATACTAGTGATAGAAATATCTATGTGTCCATAAACACTTGCAAAGAAAAATGTCTGTTGTCGGTTGTCCCATTGTCATTCCTCATTATGTATATAGTCCATCACATGTCACCCAAGTATGTGAGATGATGAAGGCACCTCAGGAAACAATAGAGGCAGAAGGACTGAGGAAAAGGAAAGTGCCCAATTTTCTCCTCTTTTAGGGAACTAGTAAGAAGCCTCAGCAGTTTGGACATGGAGGATTCCTCAAATGGATTTCTGTCTTATTAATTTTTAAGAACCAGCTGTAAGGACGGACCAGAATATATCATTAGTGCACATGGATTTGCCTAGGTTTTCTTGGTTCACTGAATAATTAACTATTAGTTAATTAATATTAATTAATTAATACTTTAGATAGAACTAAGAGAAGGCCATATTTTTTTGCTATTTAATGATTCTGTCATGATCAGCTGTACAGGTAGCATTCTTTGCTAGAGAGAAAATTTGTTTGGTTAGAAGATTAATTCTGCAACTGAGTAAATTGACTTCCAAGCCAGCTACAGTGCAGGGGAAAATATTACTATTAATACTGGAACTGTAATGTAGCAATTTCTCACATGAAAAACCTCTTGCTTCATTTGGCTGATTCTTAAACTCTTCCTGATCATTACTGAAAGCAAAGTTTACCAGCTATCATTTCATCATGGGTTTTTTTTTTTTAAAAAATAATAGAACAGCTCTTCCCATTCATTCAAGTGCCATGGCATTTCACCATGTTTCAGCTGAGTGACATTTTTGTTTCCTTACTGCAGAACAAAAGAAAACAAACAAATTAACACAGACTGAACTAATGAAACACAACATTGAAGCAATATTGCAGTGCTGCTGAAATACTGAATTTTTCAAAAGGTCAGTAGGTCAGAGCATCGGGTTTACTCATGGGGAATAAGGTGCATTGCAGTGATACAGCAAATACAAAAATGTTTCTGAAGGTTTGGCGGTTGAAGCCAGTGGATAGAGGGAAGGGGATGCTAGTGATGCATCCTAATGTTAAGGTCAACTTGTTTTGCTTATGCCAACAAACCTGGAAATCAGAAAACCAAAAACTGCCTGAACCTCATTTGACTCTGCATAGCAAGATGATCTTATTAAATCTGAGGCTTGAGGTGTTATGACTGCAGGCATTTCTGCTGGCTCTGAAACAGAAAGCATACTTTCCAAAAGGAAATGGAAGGATGATTAATTGCCAATTGCAGCAGCAGCCACCAAGAATATTCTTTGCAACCCTCCACCCTCAATTTCCTGCTGTTGCTTTATGTGACTGACTTAATTTTCCATACTCAGATGTTTAGGGACAATAGTAAAAATAAATGCTTAGGGAATCAATTCAAGGGTCAGAAGATTGAGGAAAGAAATTCTCCTCCTCCTCCTCCTCCTCCTCCTCCTCCTCCTCCTTCTTCTTCTTCTTCTTCTTCTTCTTCTTCTTCTTCTTCTTCTTCTTCTTCTTCTTCTTCTTCTTCTTCTTCTTCTTCTTCTTCTTCTTCTTCTTCTTTTTTTTAAAAAAAGCTCTTTTGGAACAGTTTTTTAAATTGAGGGTTCAAACCTTGTTTTTTCATTATCGTCATCATTATTTTTATAATACATTCCTATAGTGCAGTCCTCAGAAGAGCAACCCCTGAATTTCCATCTTTTATTGTAATTTCTTGTCACTATTTACCTAAAATTATTATTTTAAGAAAATAAGTTGATGACAATTGTAATGATAATCCTATAACTCAACTCATCCTAGGAAGGAAGGTTGGAAGGAAGGAAGGAAGGAAGGAAGGAAGGAAGGAAGGAAGGAAGGAAGGAAGGAAGGAAGGAAGGAAGGAAGGAAGGAAAGGAAGGAATATATAATTGGAGAAATAATCTCATCAGACTTTACCATAATAAAAGATAGTATGAGAATCTTGTCAGAATCTTGAATATATTAATGGACTGGATTTACTATTCCATATCCAACAGACATGTTTATTCAGAAAAAAAAGTTCTGGTCAAAAACATTACCTCTTCTTTGCAACCATTAAGATTCATCCAGTAGATTTTTTTTGTTTAGCTACTTCTGTTAACAAGGAAAAAAACACATGTTTTTAATTCTATTGTGGGAGGCTAGTACCAATATTTTGTTATTAATTTTATATAATAAATAAATCATATGTAATGTAGCAACAAATGACTCAATCCTAATATTATTGGCTAAAGTATTGTGTACTGTTCATCATGCAATTCTAATTAAAATGTGTTTGGAGATTAGTAGATTAAGGAACGTGAAATAAATAATATTTTCATCCAGATTGGGGAAATGCCCAAGAGTACCAAGTCAAATATTTACTGCTCAAAAGAAGCTAAAAGACAGTGTGGTTAAAGGAATATTGGCTGTTCTCCTGACATCAAGGTTTTTTGGTGTTAGTGCAATTTCCCACTGAATTGGACAACCAAATGGCTATATTTCATCCCTTATATCTCATGGAATACTGTTATTTTCTGCTATAGGATCATGAAATTTAAATAAGAATGTATATAGTTTGGATGGTATCCTTATTTCTGGCACATAGCTGTAATGTAGATAAATAAACAGACATTTCTACACAGGAGGAGGAAGGGATAGCAACAATGCAGTATGTTTTGATACTTCTATATACTATTAGTCCAAACAAGAAGTGACTCAAGTGTGAGTGGCTATAAGAAGTCCTTCTGATCCAGAAAAAGTCGTAACTGGAACAGCATGGAACTGTACACACCTTCTTGCAATGGCTGCCATTTGCTCATTGAGCAGGAGGTCAGAGTCCAGGATCCTGAAGTATATAAAAGCTCCATCTGGGGGACTGCAATTTCACTAAAGGATGATAATTCTCTGGAAATGAAAGGAAGCCAAAGTCATTTTGTTTAAGCCTGTTCCTCCTCATCCATACCCTTACAGTCTCCAGTCAGTGGGATAGGTCACCTACAGTATCACCTGTTCAATCTGTGGTCAGAATGTAAAGCTGAGTATCATTAATGTATTGATGTTATCTGACCTGTGCCAATATGTGACTTCTTCTAGAAATTCACATAGATATTTAAAGGAGTGGTGAGATTATTGAACCCTATGGGCCCACAAAGCAAAGGCCTAAAGCTTAATCTCTTATCTCTTCCCAAGGAAATTATTGCCAGAGGAAGAAAAAAAAATCACTATAACATAGTACCTTTCTACCCCCACCCCGCAAATTTCAGAGTTAGTCTAGATGTTTTACATGTTCTAAAAGCCACTAAGAGCAGATAAAATCAAAACTGCCCCATCCCTATCATCAATCATAGCAATATTCATCCACTGATGTGATCAATGCCATCTTATACCTCAGCCTGAAATCTGACTAATAATGATTCAGATAATTTTTGTCTGTGAGGCCTTTTATAGTTACAACCCAATGCCTTCTCCATAACTTTTCCTGAAAAAGAGACTTTGGAAAGATAGAAGAATGATCCAAAGTTGCTGGATCAAATGATGGTTTCTTGAGGAAGGACACACCACTACTCCTTCTGGCAAAGTAAGGCAACTCTTTCACTCAAAGGTGAAGTTACCACCACTTGAAGTTGGCTGCTAATCATCACCTTGACATGACTTCAGCAACCAGGAAAGGCAAAGATCTACCATGCTGTCCATTTCCTTGAAAATCACACAAACATTTCCTAGCACAAATCCGTTCCTCAGCCAAAAGCCTACTCCAAACAGATTTGAACAAATGCTAGTATATTCCTTTTAACGTGCTTTAGATGTTCCTGCCTTCTCTGTAAGGGGCCAGAGCCACAGAGGGAATTTTGTGGAAGCAATAAAATGGAAAAATAACTATTTTACCACATCCTTATTGGTGTTGTATACAGTAGATCCTAATATGGACAGGTACACATCTTCAATGTTATTTTTAATCATTTGTTTTTAATTGTTTTTAATCATTCTTCACTGGCATTTTAAGCATTTCTTTTGTTGCTTCATCTCTTGGAGCTCCTTGGAAAATTAAGGGACCAGCTAGATTTGATGTACAGAAAGAGGCTGTTCTTTGAATCCCTACATCCACCTAGAGTGACAAACCACTGCAATCTGAACTCGACCAGAAGATCCTTTCAGGAAAGGATGATCAGTCTTATCTGTCTCTTACTTGGAGAAGAGAACCCAGTTATCTTTATTCCAACCCACAAGCAATAGAGTTCCACCAATAAAAATAAACTGTTCACAGTTTCACGCTGTTTACAGTTGTCATAAATAATTAATTTCACCCATTTCCAATTCTTCTAGAGCAATGTCTCAAGAAGCGCAGTGACAAACGAGATCTGGTAAGCATCACTGGAAGCCATTTCCTTCTATTCACCAGCTAGTCCCAAAAGAAACAGAGGAGACAATGGGAGGATAGCATTATCCATCAACTCCATTTAGAGAAGCCAACGGCTCTCATGAGTTTATCACTTGCTGTCAGGCATGACTTGGCTTCTGCTGACCCCACTGCCTTGAAGAACCTGAAATACTTATTTATTATACTACATTGAAATAACCTGGATGATGAAAATGGAAAAGCCAAATTCACTGTCTTTTTTTTTCAGCGGGAAATGTTTTTGTATATATTGGAGGGATGTGTTACCACTAAAGGCAAAAGAGAGATACTGGAAAAATCAAGGCCTACTTTTGAACGCCCCTTTTGGAAGTCAGTGCTAACATAAACAAACAAACAAACAAATATAAAACAAATTTTTATCTTACATAAACTAAATAGTAATCTGAATATGTTATAATTTATATAACAACATATCCTTTCTCTGATTTCATTTTTAATCCTACCTATTTACTAAGCAAACAAATCTCAAGCTTTGGTCAATTATACTAGAATAAATATTCATCCTTTAAATGGCAAAACATTAACTCGCCAGATTTTAAATCGCAAATCAGATCATCCTTCCCAACTGATTACACCGAACTGGATGTTAGCCTAGAAAACATTTTTCAATGATAATCATGCGAACAGATGTAATTATTTCTTACAGATCTGAAATGTTTGTTACACCCTGTTGGGAACTAACTGTTATGATTTCTTGGAAGAAAACAGTATCAACTGCTAGGATACATTTATGAAAAATGAATAATAGCCTTTGAGTTTCATTGCCTCATGGTTTTCAGCAACATGAATGATAATTATGAAAAATATTTTATTTTCTCATAACAATGGAATCACCTATCACACAACTTAGCAATGCCATGAAAGCTCAGAGTGAATAGCTTGTAGAATGTTATAATTGAGTAAATAAGTCTCTAAACTAAGCATTTTAGGAAAAGAAACTGGTGATTGATTCCATCTGTAATGTTTTGCATTGATTCAACTTTGTAGCCTTAAAGATTCTTAGCCTTCAGGTCATATCAGGATTTTTCTGCCAGGAAAATTTATCAGGCCTGGAAAATTGCTATTTCCTGTGCCAGTAATATTTTTCCTCTTCAATCAAATCAGCTTGGAGACAGGTGAGAGTTTTCATCAGGGCTGTAATCTAAGACAAAATTATGAAGCCATTCTGCCAACACTTCTGATCTTGATTTTGACAGTTTTCTGATGCATTTTATTCAAATTCAGAAGTATTAAATGTGATCATGCACTTAATGTTTTCCCCAGTTTAGTTATCTAACTCTTGGTAATTAAAGCATTGCTATGATTAATTGTATTCTTCAGGAATATACCGTTGGATATCTCATGCAGGGATTATAATATTGATCCATCTGAAGACACCAGGACAGAAAGCTACCCCAAGACATGGTATCTCCACATTTCTGAAAGCCTCCCCTTCCCTTCCCTTCCTTTCTTTTCCTTTCCCTTCTCTTCCCTTCCCAGGAAATGAGGCATTTGTTCTAAAGGAAGGGTTTCTAGCTGATTGGAGCATGTTATCTCCCTCCAATAGTTCAGTGGTATTTGAGCCCTGATTGTTTGGTTTGGTTTTACCAATCAATATAATAATAATAATAATAATAATAATAATAAT
>NW_015386656.1:284198-289939 GCF_001527695.2 Protobothrops mucrosquamatus | reverse complement strand
CCACTAATTTTGTCACCTGGTCAAAGAATGCAATAAGATTTGTCTGGCATGATCTGTTTTTGACAAACCCATGTTGGCTTTTAGTAATGACTTTGTTTGCCTGTAGGTGTTCGCTGATTCGTTGTTTGATTATCTTTTCCAGAATCTTCCCAGGTATTGAGGTCAGGCTGATAGGTCTGTAATTTCCTGGGTCCTTTTTCCCCCCTTTTTTGAAGATGGGAACTACATCAGCTCTTTTCCAGTCCTCTGGTAGTTCCCCAGTGCTCCAGGATCTTTGAAAAATATAGTTCAGTGGTTCTGAGATCACATCCACCAGCTCCTTAAGAACCCTGGGGTGTAATCCATCTGGTCCTGGTGATTTGAACTCATCTAGGCTGGACAGGTGTTCACTTACCATTTTCTTGCCTATCTTAACTTGTATCTCTATTTTGTTTTTTATGGCACTATTTTTGGTAGGTTCTGAATGGCTTTTGAAAACTGATTTTGTAGTCAGTTTGCAAAAGCCACTGAAATCAGGTATGGCTGGGTCTTAGTTTTTTTAGTTCAACCAAGCCTGGTTAGATGATAGGCTTCTATGACAACAAGATCAGCTTGGTCAAGAAGACATGGGTGATAGTTATGAAGGGGATTTGCCTGTGTTCATCCCTTACCTGGGACAAAGGATAAGCTAGATCTGTGAGTAGGAAGGAATCAAACAGATGGACTGCAGTTGGTAAGAATTTGCAAGCCATTTTTATTCAAACAGCTACAATAATGAGATGCATTAGGGCTGCCCAGTCCTTCAAATATAATTTAGAGAAGGTGATTTGGAGTGTGCAGGAGTACATAAGTAGTACTTGTTTCAATTTTTAAAAGTATCTCTTGCAGCTGTCATGTAATCCCAAGAAAAGTCATGGCCACTTTAAATAATTATACACAGATTCTACATTTGTGCTTTTAATGCATTCCAAAGTATCTTTCTGGAAATGAATCCAAAACATCTATGCATCAGCCACTATTACAAACTCTAGTGATAAAGCTGAAACCAAACCCTGTATGTATTTTTCCATAGACATAAAGTTTAATAGGCATGTAAAAATATAAATACAGTGACTTGAATATTTTTTAAATATGGTTCTCGTAAAAATGTTTTTCATCCTACTGGCACATCTGAAATTATTTTGGCAAAAATAAAAATCTTAGTGATCTAAATATAGAAGTTAAAATAGAAGGCTATTAAATACAATTTGCAGTCAGTAGATCAATGATCTAATAATTATTCTCTTTCAGCCCTTCAGAGAAATAGTATTCAAATGCTGTTAATTTACCAACATTCTGGATGATTTCCAAAGCACACAGAGAGATACTATTTAGTAAGAACATCCCTTTATACCTCTGTGCCTAAAATATCTGTGAGCATTGAACATGGATGGAAAAAGTGATATTCTTTAGTAGTTCCTTCTGTGCTTCAAATCTTTGATTTAAAATTATGTTGCATAGATAATGATGATGATAAATTCTACTGCAGAATAAAATCTTTCTTTCTTTTAAGCATCACTGGATCTAAGTTAATAGGAACTGAATTTTTAGTTATAAGAAATCCCTAGATGTGGGGATGGGAGACCATTTTTGTAAATTGGTATTTTCTTTAACTACCTAAAAAGCTACTGCGGAAGGTGTTTGGAACTTTTAATTGAAGGAACTCTGTCTTGAGGTTTTGATTATAGGCATACAAATGAATCTGTAATCAGAAGATGATTATCTTTTAAAAACATTTCTGAACATATGAATACTGCTAACCTAAGAAGACTAATGGTTTAATTATATATTTTATGAAAGCCAATACATTACATATGTAAAGCTTCAGATTTCACATGTTCCACTTTCTTAAAACCAAGATACATTTCTCCACACCAATGCCTTAAAATTATGGTTATGGCAATCCCCACTAAGGGGGGGGGATGTGCATATGTCTATTTAACCTGATTTGTTTCTAAAGCTGCCTTCTCCTCCACTTTCATTTTTCCTCTCAGGAGTTAAACAGGAGTGCAGGAAATTCTCATACAGATGAATCCTACAAGTGAGTCATCAAGGAATGCAATAACAACAACCTCAACAAAATTGCAAAGATCAGTGAAACTGAAGATTTTATAGATGGTAAAACAGCATGACTAGGAGGAGTGGGAGGCTAAAGGACAGACTGAACATGAACTTTTTTTTAAGAAACAACATATTCCATGAGAAAGAGGCAATTTCTTTGTCAGCACTCTTGCTTTTATGTTTGGCAAAAAGGGGGTAAACATTAAAAATGTCTAGACTGTCATAGAAGGTGGCCATAAATTCCAAGCTAGCATATATAGTTATTACACAAAATAAGTAACATAATAAGAACAGTCTAATGGAGTACAAAAAGGCCAATCCATGGACAGAAACTGCCAATCCAAAATCCTCCAGATGTTTAGTAGCCAGCCTTTGCCTCTTCCATTAAGAGACCTTTATTTTGCCCAAGTCCATTCTTTAAATAAGCTCTAATAGAACACAATGTAGGTAAATTATTTCCATGGCTCGGCCAATTAGTCAAAAGTCAGGACCTGGAATACTGTTTTGTAACTGTTTAATTAAAGGTATTAAAACACGAATTAACTTGTTGCCTGCCTTAATCACTGAACAAATCAAGGTGACAAGGATTAAAAATCTGAAATACAATATTATAGAAAAAAGATACATCAGACGATGTTGCAAAACATCACTGCCACAAAAATCAGTCTGCTTGATGCTACAACTCAGTTTGCTCCAGAGAAAAATCTACCCATTCTTTACTACTATTCTAAAGGCCAGTAGGGCCAGGTCCATATGGTAACTTTTCTAAAGGATCTTATGCATGACTGAGAAGTAAAATGTTATCCACCCATCACTGAAAAAGATGTAGCAGCATAAAATTGGATGACATCTCCCCCCCCCCCATTTGCCTGACCCAATTTTGCCTTGTGTTCTTATTTGCTTTGAATAGACATGTGGCTAGACTCATGGGCTTAGCTATCTGTCAAAATCTGATTTTGAAATAACTGATCAGTGGAATAGGGATGTGGCCTGCAAAGCAGAGGAAGTTCTCCTGCTTTAATGAACATTTCTCTCCCATTCCATTCATGTTCTGTAGGATGGGGGAGGATGCTGTATAAAACAGGAAAGGCTTTCCTATTGCACTGAGCAGGGTACCAGTTCTGGAGAATACCTAAGAATAAAGTAAATTTACCAGATCTCCAATCTCTTGCAAATAATCTTTGTAGAGAAAAATAGTACCCATCTTTCCTTACCGGATCCCCAGTCCCACAGACATGAACCATAAGAGTGAAGACCGGGCAGGTAAAAAAGCTGTGTCTCTCAATTTTTTGCATTACACTTCTACTGTACCTTTAGCACTGAGCTGCAATAGAATAGAAGAATAGAATAGCAGATATATTCTCCTCAACTCAGTGATCTGCCTCAGCACCTATCAGTTGTTTGGGGAAGAGCTTTTAAATTTGGGATAACCATTTGAGAGAAGGTGTGCCATATTCAGGCTGGTTTTGAGCACAAATTTAGTAATCTTTCACAAGATCACTGAGCATATGTTTAAAAGTACTTTTGAAGAGTTTCTTTCCATCTTTCCATCTCCTCTCCTCGCCTCCTTAATTCTCCTTACCATGCGCTTCTCTGCACCAGTAGCTTTTTCCAGTTATTGCACAGATGGGCTTAGAGCTTTATTGAAATGCATTTTAAGACCACATTGGAAAATAGCTAAAAGAATGTATCAACTGGCAGGTGGGATAAGTGTACCCCAAAACAGCAAGGTTAAAGCAGTTTTCTCTGTTCCTTTTAACTCCTCTCTTCTATTAGTAACCAGTTACAATGTTACAATGTCTAAATGGGAGATTATCTAAAAAATATGACAACAAGAAGGGCACTCTGGTTTGAAGAAACCAGGCTCTTCCAATGCTAAGTAGAATTATCCAAGTTCTACCTCATGCCTGCACCAGTTAATCAGTAGGTGGCTTTATCTGAATCACCAAATTGTGGCATGAATTCAATGTTAGTTAAGAGCAACCAGTCCACACAAACAAGCAAAGCTCCCTCTGTGGGATGCTGGCAGCACACAAAACCACGCACTCTCCGGTCTGTGGAAAAACCTTTCTCCACTGAACCGGTCCCTGGTGCCCAAAAAGTTGGGGACCTCTGCCCTAAACCATCTTCTTTAAGAAAGGGATTTCTCCCTTAGAAATGGCAAATCTGACTGACCAGAATTTACATCTCCATGTTGAACAGCTTCATGGCAAGGCATTCTAATCTATGAGGTTAGAAATTACTTCATTCACACTGAGTTAAATGCGCACAACCAGATATATTTAGTGTGCAGATTATCATTATCATTATCATTAAATAGCTGAGTGGCCGTAATATTTTCCTTCATTTTTAGCTTGAGTTTTTTTTAAAAAAATGTGGACGAAAAAACATTTTTAGTATAGCAATAGATACAATTTCAAGTTCGGAACTTAAAAATACTACTGAATATGTTTATCTTAAATTATTTTAGACAAGTGATTGTATATGTGTGCTATTTTAATACTCTAATTTATTAACTTATCCATATAATTTAAGATTTAGATTTTTTTATTCTATTGTAGTGGATTGCAAATATCTCTATCAATACTAGTTATGTAATACCATAGGTATGTGACTTGCAGTTTTGCTATTTTGTTTTTTTATTGATTTTATTGTAGTATTTATGATTGTAAATAGTGGTTGAGATGCTATAAACATTTACTAAATAAAATAATAATAACAAGGAAAGCTAGGAACCCCAAAATAAGTAATAGAGAAGAAAAAGCTAAAGTGCTATGGGAATTTATTCATGTAGTTTTCTTTAGTATTCCAATCTACATCTGTATTTATTTATTTATTTATTTATTTATTTCATTTATACCCCGCCCTTCTCCCGGAGGACTCAGAGCGGCTTACAGCCAGTTTAAAACAATCCCACATAAATACCAAATACAAATCTAAAATAATTAAAAATAAATATTTGAATTGGCCGCTCTATTAAAATTTTGTTAAAACCAATTAAAATACCCCCTAGGCCAGTCCTGCCTGCTGAAACAGCCAAGTCTTGAGGGCGCGGCGGAAGGAGGGGAGATCCAGAATCACCCGGATCTCTGGGGGCAGCTCGTTCCAGAGGGTGGGCGCTCCGACAGAGAAGGCTCTCCCCCTGGGGGTCGCCAACCGACACTGTCTGGTTGGCAGCACCCTGAGGAGGCCCTCTCTGTGGGAGCGTATCGGCCGGTGGGAGGTAATCTGTGGCAGAAGGCGGTCTCGGAGGTAACCAGGTCCGATGCCATGGCGTGCTTTAAAGGTGATAATCAACACCTTGAAGCGCACTCGGAAGACCACAGGCAGCCAGTGCAGCTCGCGCAGCAGCGGCGTTACATGAGAGCGACGAGTCGCTCCCATCACCGCCCGCGCAGCCACATTCTGAACTAACTGGAGCCTCCGAGTGCTCCTCAAGGGAAGCCCCATGTAGAGAGCATTACAGTAGTCCAGGCGGGAGGTGACAAGAGCATGGGTGACTGTGCGCAAGGCATCCCGGTCCAGAAAAGGCCACAACTGGTGCACCAGGCGTACCCGGTAAAACGCCCCCCTGGCCACAGCCGTCAACTGGTCGTCCAGTGTCAGCCGTGGATCCAGGAGGACCCCCAAATTGCGCACCCTCTCCGAGGGGGCCAAAGTTT
>NW_015386656.1:250885-282956 GCF_001527695.2 Protobothrops mucrosquamatus | reverse complement strand
ATGACCGCTACCCCACCGCCCCTACCCCGGGTCCTTGGCTGATGGAATACCTGGAAACCTGGCGGGCAGATGTCAACGAGGGGCACTCCCCCTTCCGTGCCCAACCAGGTCTCGGTGATACCTGCCAGGTCCGCACCCCCCTCTTGGATAAGATCTTGGATGAGGGGGGCCTTGTTTACCATGGACCTGGCGTTGCATAACATCAGCCGGTGATCCCGGGCCCAAGGATCTAAGTTCCCTGGAGGCCGAGTAGAGCCCAGAGGACCGGAGCACTCACAAGCTTGTAAACAGCGTGTGCGTGCTCCCAAAATCCGATATGGTCCTCTGCTCCCGCCATACCTGCCCCTCCCATTGACCGTCCTGATCAGTTATATTCATGGGCATTAAGGCATTGGATATCAAAATTGTACAGTGTTAATGGCATCATCAGTTGATAATAAAATGATCTGGTTATTGTTTCAACTATTGAGTGGTCAGGAGACACACATATTACTTGAATTAGATAAGGTTCTCATGGTCATTTTGGAATAGGATGCTGGATTAGACAACAGTGGTTATTAGAACCCCATCTAATTAAAGGGCTAACCACAAATGTTCAATGACCTAAATACTTCACATATGATGGAAAAGGCATGCTGCTCTTAGAATACAGTGTTTTAAAAAAAATGCTGTCATCTACAGAAAATCCAGTGAAGGAAAGAAGAATCAAACTGCATATTTTCTATTACAGAACTATAGGATGTATTTTTTTTAAAAAAATCAGACTTAAGATTTCAATGGATTTTTAAATACATAACAAATTTCTGCATAATAAATTCCAGTACAATCTTCTGTCTCACTTCTTAATGCCTAGGAGATCAGAGATATACTTGTACCATGGAAAAGAAGGTCTAATGATAAATAACCATGTAAATGATTTTTGTGTGAATACACCCATTACTATTTATCCAATCAATACTAACAGATGGAAAGCCCTACTTACTAAGTAGGGCTACTGGAGTTGAGTGGGTGTGAGAAACTGACACTTTTTTATACTGGAAAATAATGATAATTTTGTTTTGTTTTCATTTTTTTGTACATGTTTCAGCAGCTGGCTGCTCTTTACTAATCTAAAAAAAGTTAAACAATGTTAATTATGTTTAGTTCTTGAATGAGGAAGCTCTTGGGAATTGCAGTGCTATAGGCTTAATTCAAAGTGCTATCCATATTTTAACAGAATAAAAATTGTAATACAGAGACTGGCAATCAAATCAACCATCCCAACAAAAGCCAATGACAAACCATAATAATGTTATTAAGAAAACTGCACAATTTAGATGTACTCACTGGGAGTCTTTTAAAAAAAATCCACTAAGCAATACTCTGGCTTTCACTTGATAGTTTAGCAAAGCACATGAATTAAATAACTGTTGCTATATAGCTTATATGATTTCCTAAGTTGGAAAATTGCAGTTGTATTAACTGGACCAGTCTTGTATTTGGGCAAAATAATTCTCCATGTTAAATTCAAACACTAAGATTGCACTCACAAGTTGTTAATCTCTTCATGGTCGATTGTGCTAGTTTCTTGTCCATTATCCACTATTTTAGAAGACTGCAGCAGTGAAAATATGAATGTATTATTTTTCTACCTTTCAAGTTATTTTCATTTCTTTTCTTTTTTTCCTTAAATTGAAAATTACAGTATAGATTTCAAGGAATGAGGGAAATCCAACTGCATCTTTACAATAAAGTTTCTGTATTACAATTTGTATTACACTTTTTATTGTTGAGATAAGGATTATACTTTGAATCAAGCTTATTCCTAAACATAATATATGGAATTATGATCAGAGGTGCAGCAACTTCATATATCGCAAGTAGAAAAAAAACCAATCTTAGTATTTCACATATCTTTCTTGTAATTCCAAGGATGTGAAAATTTGCTTTCATAGTCACTAAATAATGACTACTTTAGGAGCTCAGAAAGCCACATAATAAAATCATCTCCATCAGCCTTTTCAGTCTACTTGACAAATATAAAAAGGACTTTGTTATACTGAACATTCTGGTACAGCAGTTGTAGTTAGATCTGGAGATTTCTTTACACATTCAGGACAAAGATGACCATTGTAAATTGTCAGTTTCCTTAAATGCTGCCATTTGAGATAGGAAGCTACAATTGAGCAAATATGGCATTGGTATTTTTAAAAAATACTGATAAGGGAAAAATGACAAAGACTCATTTTGTCATCATGGCCTTGCATTTTTTTTTTTTTAAAAAAAGTAGCATATAGGCTACCCTTTTCAATCTGATGACCTTCCATTCCATTTTCACACTGACAAAGTTCTCCCTGACTTTTAACCATTTAATTCATGCAAACAGAACATAAAACTCCCCAAAATGGCGAGTTAACTTTTACTTACAAACACTGCTCTTTCCCATAATTCTGAGGAAAAAAATACTGTTGTTATTTTCAAATTTATTTAAACTCATAGCTAAGACTTCTTTATTACATACAATAATTTCCTTACATAATCTAACTGATGTGGTAGTGATAAATATAATTCTCTATCCAATTTCATCTGCTAATGTATCAAATAGTAGATGACACAACTTCAACCTGCAAAGATTACATTAATTTACTCTGGAATTTTCCCCAAGACAATTATTAGTTGCTGCCTAACCTGTGATAAGGATTGATCGATAGGAAAAAACACATACATTGAATTAGTGAACAATGAAATTATATTAATATTAAATATTACTTGTTTTCATTTTATAGATTTCCTGCCTAGGTAATATAGTTTAAAAAAAAAGCACCAGCAGAACGCATGCTCTTTCTGTCATTGATATTTATTTATTTCTTGCATTACGTTGTGTTGCATTTGTAGCCCTTCATATTCCAAATCATCTCTTGGTGATATCTTAGCTTATAAATCAAAGAATGTTGGAGAAATGTTGCTAAGTGACACATTTGTTAAGTGATTTTGTCCCATTTTACGACCTTTCTTGCCATAGTTGTTAAGTGAATTATTGCAGTTGTTAAATTAGTAACATGGTTGTTAAGTGAATCTGGCTTCCCCATTAATTTTGCTTGTCAGAAGGTTACAAAAGGCGATCACATGACCTTGGGACACTGCAACCATCATAAATATGAGTCAGTTGCCAAGCATCTGAATTTTGATCACATGACCATGGGGATGCTACAATAGTTGTATGAAAAATGGTCATAAGTTACTTTTTTCAATGCCATTGTAACTTTGAACAGTCACTAAACAAACTGTTGTAAGCTGAGGACTATCTATACATTGATCATACTAGTAAAGCAGAGCTACTAGTTACCATACATATATTATAGTTCAAATGAAATATGTGCAACATTTGGGAGCCCAGGGACCATAGCACGGTTACTATATTTAGGTACAAACATTCAGACAACCAACCACGAGTTCCAACTATAGTTAGCATTAATGCCAGGAATTAATGGTCACTAAATGAACTGTTGTAAGTTGAGGACTACTTGTATTTAGTCCTAGAATATTTTTTATTTATCTTCATGAATATGTATGTGCACATTTGTGTCTGTGTGTGTTTGTTTTAGCATTTATAATCGACCCTGCTTAGAAAGGTAATGGCTTTTCTGTATCATACTGGCTTTTCATAATAAATGTCATTGGTATTACACTTGAGAAAGGAGGGTAAAAATAGAAACTCACATTCCATTCCTTTTAATATATGATTTTCTTCATGATCTTCTTCAGAGCTCTTGGTTTCCACAGTCATTTAGCACATCCTTTCCTTGGTGTGCTGTTCAAGGTATCATTGGAGAATCAATGTAGTCCTTGGATTGGAAAAATGGTGTCATAGTTTTATATTTTACACACACACACACACACACACACACACACACACACACACACACACAAAGCTATTGCATAAAAGTATGTTATTCTTTTAGAAAAGACAAGACATCCATTTTTTAATGTCAGGCATATGCCACACTTTTAGGACTGTCTCCAGTTTTCCCTTAACAAAACGTTTGTAAAGGTTCTTATCTTTTATTTGTTTTATTTTCCCATGTAAGATTTTATAGATGCATGACCCTTGATGACTAACATTCTTTATGAGTTAAATTGGAAGCAGCTAATAACAACCAATAAATGATTATTGTAATAGATGCAAACTACTGTGTCAGAGTCTGTAATGACAATTTTGATAAAGGGCAGATATTCTCATGTCACATAGGCAGAGGAAAAAAATAGAGATTGTCATCATTCCTGGGTGAAAAGCCTACAAAGTTACACTTGGCTATGTTATAATACTATGTTAATTGCTCCCCCCCCCCAATTTATTTTTGGATTGCAACTGATACGTGTATGTGATAGAGGGTAGGGGACACATATTGGACTTTTCCAATATATATTCTGTTATTCTATGTATCTTAATGACTGTTCTGTTTTTTTACAACATAGCTACTTTGGTCCAATAAGCTTTGCTATACAGTAAATATTTTCATTGGATAGATAGAAAAGCTAGGAAGCTATTTATTATGGAGGATCAGATACCCCAAGAAACCATTTATTATAAATGTATTTTTATCTGTAAAGTAGTGGTGCAAACCTCTTTAAAATAAATGTGTATATGTTTAAGCTTCATTAATAATAGCAGCTGCAGAGAAGCAGATTAAAAAACTATGAATTGTTTAAGCTATTCTGAATTAAACACCAGATGTAGCAAGGATTTTGTTATTCTTAATAGCTAGGTTTAGACCAAGGTAGCATTTAAAAACAAAAAGAAAAAAAAAGTGTTGTTTATTTAGCACTTATGAGCATGTATCCAGCATCACTCAGATCTGAACTTATAGTTGAATGTGTGAATTGTCAAAAGTGGCATGACATTTGAACTGTGATTCCCATTTTGTATTTACCATTCTGTTTCTATTTTATATGAGACTGAAGCTCTTTCATACATTAATTATTTATTAAAAATAGTAGAGTCGTGGAGCTATCCACAATTTTGCACATAAGCCTTATGCTGAAAGTAAAGCATGCAAGTCTGCTGGAAAGAAGCATTTATTCACACAATTCTTGTCAAAATATTGTACCCCATAGTTCTATGGTATTTGCCACTTGTGTATGCAGTTATTACAGGTCTTGGCTTCCTTCTGTATTAGGGTTTGGAGCAAATAGAGATGTCTTAGGAAGTCTCATGTTGCTCCACTGATGAGCCATATCCTTGGTGGAAGAGCTGAAAGACAGAATTCCAGGAGTATGAAATACTTCAGAAAATTATGTGTGCAGTTTTTCAAACATCCTCAAGCCCGTCCTAGGTAAAGTGTGTATTAGTCAAAATACAACAATTTATAGAATACAAACTTCGGAAAAGTTTAGAAAATGGAGCCTTGGATGTTGGAGAAATGCAATCTGAGCTTACAAAGTTATCTGAGCCTCTAATGACTAAAAAAACCATAGGAGCAGATTCAAAATAATTATAGACTTATAGCTGGTCCATCAAGGACACATCAAGCCTAATACAAGCCTAATCAGATCAAATTGGTAGATTTCTGACAAAAAGGTGACAACCATTGATTCAAAGGGCCTCTGTTTTTCACAAGTAAGCAACAGTATTCAACTATTTCCAACATATGTAATTTAAAATGTTTCTGTTTTGCTAAAATTACAGCTTTGTAGTTGTTCTGTTGCTTTTGGCATCTTAAGATTAGCCATCACAGGTTAAAAAGGGGGGGGAGGGAGATTGGACTACCTTGTATAATAAATCTCCAAATAAATTTGAATAAACACGGTTATTTATCAAGAGATCATTTTTAAGGCAAGAAGACACTAATACTTGGAAAAAACACTGTTGAAAAGACACTGATGGAAATCAAGTTGGCTAAATAATAGCCAGAGCTGAACTGACCTCAAAGAAACCGTTACATTCAGATAATCCTAGAAAAATCATGTTTATTTGGTCATGGAAAGTCAGGAAATACTAAATGGTTGACTAATAACTTATCATAATCAGTCAGGTTCTCTAAGCTTTCTGGATGTGGAAGTGTGGAAAATATGCTTTTTTAAATATCTTCCATTTCTTCCCCAAATTAAAAGAACTTACATGACATAAAATAACTTAAAACAATAATAATGTTCCAGCTCCAAAAGGAATGCCAATGGCAATCAGTGTGGAAGGTTTGGTAAGATAAAGATCACTATTATCAGCGATCTTTTAAATACTATGAGAGATTTCTGCAGATAAAGTATTCCAAAGTATGCGGGACACTTCAGAGAAAGGTAGCCATATTGTCCATGTTCCTCTAAAGTAACTGCCCAATGATTGTATTTCATTGTATCTGATTGTATCTGATTCTGTAGCAAAGAAACATGTGACCAAATACACTATCACAGATTTTGTGTAGGAAGGCATGAAAGAAGGAAGGAAACAAAATGTTGATAGCTGCAATGAAGGAATGATTCTGATTAAGTCACTGCAATTCCCAGTATGATCCTGCATACTGTAAAAACAGAGCTCCATTCTATTTCCAGAGTTCCTACTGTAACTGCTTCCCATATAAAGGGAATGATATAATCAAGTATGGAGAAAACCTGACATTTGTGGAAGGAAGGAAGGAAGGAAGGAAGGGAGGGAGGGAGGGAGGGAGGGAGGGAGGAAGGAAGGAAGGAAGGAATCTACAGTGAAAAGGCCCACTCTTTGAACTGAAGGCAGAACTTGAATGAAAATAAATGTATAAAACATGATAAAGTAACAGTACAATAATAATAATGCTAAATAAGATTATTTGCCAAACAATCTTCTTTGACAAATATTCTCAGTTGACCATTGTAGGGCTTCAGTTCAATTATTGGTCAAAAATACAAAATTAGATGAAACCTCATTTAAATGAAAAAAGCCCACACAAAAAATGCATCATTCCTAGTTATATAATATTACATATTATTACAACTTTGTTATATTGTTTCATAGCATGTTTAGAATAATTAAAACTGATCGTCCCAGAGAATATAAAAAATCCATTCAGGAATCCTGTCCTTACCAAGGAGAATATTTCTTCCTTAAATGTTCTGCGTTTTACTTATTGTTTTTGTATGTTTTGTGTGTGAATATAAATTGAATAAATTTGTTTTCCTACCTTTTCAGAAATATGATTTGTCCTTCCCATTTTAATTTATGTTGTAAATGCCATTATTAGCATCTAGTGCTCCAAAGCACCAGCCCAGGTTATTCATATGCTGTAGAAGTTTTCACAAGTATTGTGTCATGAATGAGTCCTCAGTTGTTTAATGCTTATTTGTTATGTTACCAGATATTTCCTTTCATGCTTTCATCATTTTATTTCCCAAATTTGTCTTCTGCCCTGAAATTCTCTGGAAGTTTCCCACTCAAATATTAGCCAGTTCTTACACAAACTCAGATGAAGTTGACTAATTGCTGTCACCTACTGAGACCTTTCAATTTGAACTCCAGAAAAAACTTGGATTAATAGCTATTAAATGTTCAATCTATTTAATATGCAACTACCTACAGATCATAAAATCAGACACATCACTGGAAGCTAAAATCATAAGACTACATCTGGTTTGGTAGTTCATTTCCTTCTATCCAGGACATAGCATATAAGCATTGCTTAAGTAGGGTCTGCAGTAGTGTCAGGGATGTTACACATCCTCTCCATGACCAATTTTCCTAGTTACCTTCTCGGAAGAGTCTTCATGGTATCTGAAGCAGAACATCTAGATTCAGTCATAGCTTTGTTCCATATAGTATCAATCTTTTGAACTCTCAAGTTTCCTCTTTCCACTATATATTCAAAATGGACAATTTGTGTGTATGTTTGTGTGTGTATGTGTATGCATATCACATGTGTATATGTGTGTTATGTATGGGTATGGGTATAATATATACTTTTTTTGAGAGCAGGCAACAGAATTTCATTTTTAATGTGTGCCGGTGTGCTCACAGTAAAAAATAGCAATAAAGGTTATCTTATTTACTTTGGCCATGTTATGTGTGCGAATCCATTGGAGAAAGCAATGATGCTAGGAATGGTTAGTGGACAAAGAAGAAGGGGCGAGCAAAGAACATGCTGGCTTGATAATATCAAATATGATGCAAAGTTGAACATCCAACAATTGAAAGAAGCTGTGCTTGACAAGGTAGCATGGAGAGCACTTGCCTACGTAATCACCAAAAATTGGACACGACTGAATGATTAAAAGCAACAAATAATCTACAGATCATCCAAATCCATTGTGTAAGAATGTAATGTAAGAAGAATGTAAGATGATTTACAATTTAAAATGTGTCATAGAATGGCAATAGTCTATCACATCTAGTCTAGCTAGCTTATATAGTTCTTGTAACCTACATTGTTAATATGGCCCCTTTAACTACCACTTTCTGTCATTAACAGCTCTTATCCAGATTGGGTCCTTTGCTCCCTCTTCCATAGATCTCTTTACTTCTTGAATCAGATACTTTTTGTCCATGGACAGTTGTCTCCTCCTCATTCCAGACCTCCTACATCTGTAGTGCCTCCTAAATCCTTTTTCTTGATTGTCTATCTTCATTTAGTTCTCCTAAACACTGTACAGTTTATTGTCTTCAACATCTCCAATTCCCAGTGACCCAGTTTCATTCACTTCCTGTTTTCTCTTCCCTTTCACTCCATGAGAGAATTTGACATTTTGAAAATAAATTCATGTTCCCCCTGAGTTTCTTTAAGGTCATTTGATTCAGCTCTTTGCACTTCTGACTGCCAAACCTCTATTTATAGCTACATTTAGGAAGGAGCAATATTAATTATGGATGAATGGCAAATGTCCTTTGGTATTGATTTTTTTATGTACACTGGAGACAAGGAATTTAACTCGTGTATTCACATATAATGTAGGGTCTATACATTGTATCAGCAGCATTAGTTGCCATTGACCTAGAATTTGAAAAAAAATCAATGAGCAGCTGCTGTACTTCCTCTTTTTTAGACAAAACTCCTGACAGCCAGCCAGGTATTATGGGTTTTTTTTTAAAGTGAACTAGCTAAGTTTTGAAATGGGAAAATGTTCTCAATTGCTGGCAAAGTTATTGCAAAGTGTCTTTCTTCATTAAGTATAATGAAACAAGCATTCTTATTTTCAGGGGATTTCAGTGGAAAAATGAGTGGAATAAAAGCTAAGACTAATGTCCAAAGAAAGCATTAAAAAAAGAAATACAAGATAGGTTGTCAGCAAGTAGCAAGTGACATGTATGCTGTCTGTGACCCACCACTACCTGAGGTAGAGGAATTCATTAAATACATTTAAATTACATGGTTTCACAGAAAAAACAGAAAAATGTGTCAAAAATGTTGAAATTATTTTGTTATCTGTAAATAATTGAACTGATTTCTTTGATATGAACCAGAATATCCAGCTTTTTAAATGCTCAGTCACTTTGGTATTTATACTTTAATTCAAACAAACAGCAGTGCTGAAAGAATTATTTTGGGATGAAATGAACTTATATCTGGACTTACCTTCTCAGTGAAAATTTTAAACAAATTAGCAGACATTCTCATTATACAATATTTTCATGTGACGATGAAAAGATCCTACTCCATAGATCAAACAACATAGATCAATCAAACAATATCATATAGTCTATGATATTGTGTCACACTTTTGGTTTTTACTGCAAATTAATACATGTAATGAACATGATAGGAATCTTTCCCAATATTTGATTTTTTAAAAAGGAGATGTCTTCAACATGTAATAGATGTTGAAATGAATGTGTAAAGGTAAGGTGGGAATTTTAAACTGGGTTCTCAACAAGCAAGATACTCTGTAAAAGTCACAGTATAGCCAATCATCTTCACAACATCCCTCCAATTCTTGCCTGCTACCTCTGCCTTTTCCTTGCTAAAAAGACATTCTCCTGGGGAATGAGAATAGTGCATAACACATAAGAAAAGTGTAAGAAATATAGCAAATATTTGTCCTGTACTCTTTTAGAACTTTCAAAGTAGATAAGACTAAACAGCTGCTCCTTCCATGATCGAATTCAAAACATAATAAGTGAATTGATTCACCTTTAGGCTGTTCCCTTCATATCAAGGGTTGCCGTTTTGTTGCTCCTGTATGAGGAGCAAAAGCCCTCCAGATTAGCATTTTGGATTTCATAATTTATGGTACTTGTGGCACACAGAAAATTACTTATGATAAAAACTTTATCTGAGTCATTTGATCTCTAGTATGCCATCAGCAAAGTCTCCCTTGTATCATTTGTGCATTGCAGGCCCATAGCCTTTAATGTGATTCTCCTTGTGTGTTGGCCTCTCCAGCTCCACATCACTTATACATCATACTCAGGATTACCATTACATTTACTTATTAATTTAAAAGAATTTATATGGTCACCCAACTCACTCTCAGTGACTTCGGGCAGTTTACCAATATAAAAACAATAAAAAAGTAATAACCCCACCCCACCCCCCCTTCTGGTAACAATAATTAAATCACCCATTTGATGGGCTCCATCCTGCTCTGAGGTCTCCAGGTCTATTGACCAAACCAGGTTTTCAGGGTCTTGTGAAAGAGTGTCAAAAAGGAGGGGCAATCTTATCTCTGTGGGGATGAGGTTCCACAGGGAAGGAGACACCACGGAGGAGGGCATTTCTCCTGTCCTATTAGATGGACCTCCTTAGGAGAAAGGATGCCCAGCATTACCTGCCTCCCTACTCTGGTGGGTCAGGTAGATGTGACCATAAAAAGATGGTCATTCAAATAACCATATCCCAGGCCATGTAGGACTTTGAAGGTGAGAACTAGCTCTTTGAATTGGACCCAGAAACAAATCAGCTTCCAGAAGAAAAATGATATATGTGCACATCTAGGACTGCACAAAGCCATATAGGTCACTGCATTTTGAACCAACTGAAGCCTCTGGATACTTTCAAATTCACTGTTATGATCCATAACACTAGCCTTTATCTCCACTAACCGTAAGACACTGTTAAACACAAGGACAGGAAACAATTGGTCTCTTATAGATGCAGCTCAGTTACAAGGCCATCCCATGAGAAACAGAAGCTCATTGATTCTAGAACAATTTGGAGAGGGCAAGATGGATAATTTCTCTGAACTGAGAGAATGACATGTACATCTGAAAAGTAATCTGTCAGGTGAGATGACCTATTTAAATATAACCTTTTAAATCAGGAAAGTGAGTAATTTAATGAGCTCCAGATTGTTTCTTAAGCAGTGATCCTTCAAGAAAGAAAAAAGTTGCCAAGTGAGCTTTTACCCCTCTCAATCTAATATATGGATTTGTAGGTGTTTTGATGAATGCAACATGGTTAATAAAAAGATAACTGAATGAAAACACATTGAGATAATCTATACATGCACTAAATGTTAAAATGACGTTTATTTGTGGTACATTAAATGGATGTATGATTATGGATATGGTAGAAGGAAACAAATATTTAAGGTTTATTATTTTATTAAGCCCTGTGGAGGAGATACAGAGAGAGAACAGCAGCTATCTTTCAAATTAAAGAAATATAATGTGGGCCTTATGCCAGTATGCTTTTTATTCTTAAACAAAATATTCTTGGTGGCCTACTGTCTCTTCTTGTTTAAACTGCAAGCAATAAACTGAAAAGCACAGACAGTGCTATGATTTTTAATAAAATGCACATTCAGACATTACTTAGTTTCCCTTACAGCCACAAGTGAGATTTTCCATTACCATTTTATATGGAATGGCTGTAAGCCCCCACTGAACTGCACTCATAATATTTTGCAAAATTGGGAGGACAGAATAGAATTATGGAAATATCATTTTCATTAGACAGGATTAAAAAATGAATGAGGTTATTTCTGGGCCTTCGGTTTATTCATTCATTCATTTTTGCTGTTGTATTCAGTAGTTCTTGATCATTTATTGCTGGTGTCATGTTTAATCAGAAAATAAATATTAAAGTTCAAGATGAGCATTTGAGTTTCTACAAATCAGGAATTAAGAAGGTTATATTGCTTAAACATGCTTTTCATATGGAGTAGGAGCAGACAGTATTTTGCTGGCAGAAACAAATGAAAGGACAAGGGCAATGCAAGTTAATGCTTGCATTGCTTCAGTAATAATGTTGATGCTGAAATCTCACTGCTTGTCAGGCATTTTTAGAGGTAATTGCAGCATATAATTATAATTTCCATCTTAGAGAAGACTGACTATCAAGGATAGGAGGTGTTTATAAGATCAGGTGAAAATTAGGAGGAAAAAGAATAGTCTAGCCATTGTGCCATGCTTAATCAGCTCTCAGATGAACTCCATAATCAATGCAGCCCGGTGACAGACTCAGCAAGAACAATCAAGGATAAGAGCTCATGAGAACTAATATCTGGAGAGCACTGGGCTACATACATCTGACTAAAGCGATCAGAAGTGACATTAGTTGCATTCGCCTAATATAATCAGAGAAATATTTGGCCATCAATATTTATTTTATTTATTTATTTAGCTTAGTTACATAGCCACCCATCTCACAACATGTGACTCTGGGTCGCATACAAAAAAAATCCAGAACAATCTAAAAACAATTTAAAATAAATAAACAGAAAAACCCAAGATAGCAGGAGAAAAAACATCCCTTAATCTCATGCAGCCATTTTGTAACTTTTCAGTCACCAAGGCTGGGGGGGAGGGCGGGAAATAGTTTTGAAGGCCTTTTGGAAAGCTAAAAAAAAAGATGAGGCAACTCTCACTTTAGAAGGAATGAAGTTCCAGAGGACAAGGTGGCACATCAGAAAAGGCATGGCTCCTGTGTCCCAGCAGATGGAGCTCTTTTGGTGATGAGGCTTGCAATATATCCCTCCTGCCTCACCTGGTGGGATCTGTAGGTGTAATCAGAAAGAGACAATTCCTCAAATAATGCAAAAATGCAGCTGTGAGGACAGTTATGCATGCCTTTGGTGGTGGTGGTGGTGGTGGTGGTTCCATTTCATGTAGGTCAAAATGTCAAATTGTACCTTGAAACAAAGTGACAACCAGTGCAGCTTGTTGAAAATATGCCCCCCCCACCACCAAAGGCATGCATAACTGTCCTCACAGCTGCATTTTTGCACCAGTTGAAGCTTCTGGAAGCTCTTCAGTGGTATGCGGTGCACATTACAGTAATCCATTCTGGAGGTGACCAGGTTGTAAGTGACTAAATAGAGCCTCGTGGTGCAGAAAGGGCACAACTGATACCTTTGTGGCGCACAATTTCACATTTTTACCTGATGAAAATTCAGTGAAAGGCAAAGAATGCTGATTTTTCCTGTTTCTTTACATTTATCCTGTTAAAGAAGAGTTAGTTTTCGACATTATGAATAATGATAATGCAAAACAAAAAACAGATAAACCTGAATTGGTTGGACTCAATGTTTCCAGTGAAGGAAACATTCCATGTCCAGATAACATTTCACCTGATTTCTGTCTACTTGTCTTCAATTTTACTGAAAGATATAGACAGAGGAATTTTCTCTGAACCATAGAACTGAACTAGATAAATCTATAAGTAAGAAAGTTCAGATACAAAAAGCTATGCATGTGTATTTTAAAAAGGATAAAATGGGAGAGCAGGCAATCCCAGGACTATGGGCTAGATTAAGAAGATGAAACACATTTCTGAAAGCAGGCACTGGAAAATTGTTTCCATAGATTGTGGGATCTAGAATGAGAATGACAGGCTTTAGTTGAACTCCAATAAGACTGAATGGCTTTGGGTGTATGGACCTTCAGGATCTGGGACGTTAACATCTTTAGTTCTGAATGGAGTTGCACTGCCTCAGACAGACCTGGTGTGCAATCTGGGGGGTTTTCTTGGAGTTGCGATGCCTGTTCAAAGAGCAGGTGGCATTTATGGCTAGTTGAGTCTTTGTGCAATTTCATGTTGTGTGCCCTTTCCTGGATTAGGAGTCTTTGTCATTCAAGCCCTGGTCATCTCATACTTGGACTATTGCAATACACTCTACATTGGGGCTACCCTTGAGGAGTATTTGGAAGTGAAGCTGATAGAGAACGCAGCTGCATAGGCAGTTTTGGGGGCCTCTAGGGTGGCCCTTGTTATACCACTGTTATGTGAGCTGGACTGGTTGCCAGTTTGCTTCTAATTCCAACTCAAGTTATGAGTTAACACATTTAAAGCTCTTCATGCCATGGGTCCCAGTTGTCTTCTCTCCTCAATGAGATTGACCCACCACACCCACATTGGCAGAAGGGGCATGCTGCAGACTTGTTAGTCAAGGAATTCCAGCTAGCGGGATTCAGGAGAAGAGCCCTTTCTGCCATGGCTCTCATTTTTGAAACATTGTGCCAAGGTGATATCTGCACCCACCCTTTTGTTCTTCAGAAAGGACCTGAAGACTTGGCTCTGCCAACTGTCATGGGGTCCCAATGGGGGCATGTCATTCTGAAGGGGGTTAATGGGCTAAGATAAAACCCCAACTCTTCCCTTCCCTTTCCTTCCCTTCCCACTTTCTTAATTTTAACACAATTTTAGTGTTAATGTTTATTTTATTGTTTTAAATATTTTAGCTTGTTGATTGTAAGACACCATTGGCATAATTTCATGGGAATCTTTCATTTATTTATTTTGACCAAAATATATGTCAAAGAAAGCTCTTCTGAGTTATAAGTAATATTCACAAAATTAACCTGTCTCTCTAGCACTGAACAGGGGGTAAAGAGTGTTATATGTTGAACTTTCAGCACTAGTATCTGGTCCATGGGAGAAATATGTACTTCAAACATTATAGACTGAAGTTTTCAAAGTAATATATTTTACCTCATATTTTACATAACTTGAAATGTGTATGAACAACTTCAGTGCTAGAAAAGCAATGTCTTTAAGCATGTCTCTTTAGAATATGTCTGTTTTTAGAATCTCCTTTTATCCAACTATATATTTAAAATTCAGTTCTCTATTGCTAGCAGCCATATGCTGCAGCTAATTATATGCAAAGAAAAATGAACCTGAAAATTATATGTCAGTTGATGAAAATGTTTACTTGTTTGAAAATATAGCCACTCTATTAAATTTGGATGGACAAGTGAAGTGTTATCATCATTCACGTCTAAGAAAGATAGCTAAACAAATTTTATTCTTGGCCCAAGCAATTTTTATGATCATTTTGGACAAAAACTCATATATATATATATATATAAAATTAAGCCAACACCTTTTCTGTGTATGACTGCATATATTCCACCAAACTGGATATTCCACTTTAGATTGCTGCCACTTTAACTCTCCCTAATTTAACTCTCCCTACACTGTAATCTAAGAAATCAACATGTTTCTATGGCCAGAATTTCCATCAGACAAAAGGAATGATTGAAAGCCAGTGTAGCTTTGGACAAAAAAAACAAAATTTGTTATAGTCATAATGTTACATTTGCTAAAACAAATCAAATTGTGAGTATACGTACTCAAACAATGGCCTAGATAATGAGCCTGATAATAAACCTATTTTTTTTAATAAATATTGTTTTTACTACTTCATCTGGGAGAGATGTAATTTTCTTCAAATTAAATTGTGTCATGAGGAATAGGGTGTGTAAAATATATAAGGAACTAATGTAGCTTTATTGCAGAACTGAGAGGTTTCTTGGCTATAATTTTCCCATGTCCCAATGAGACTGTTATCTCTAAATAAAATACTTAATCGAGATGACATAGGGGTCTTGCAATAGTTTTACTTTTCTGCTTATCTTCCAAAGGCCATGAGATCACATTCCAGCTGTTCAGTATAACAGACTTTGACAAGCTGGTGTGTTGGCAGCAGACCCTTAGAAACTGAAGACTAAAACAAGAGAGTGAAAATCATCATGAAAAAAGAAGAATTGGTGTTACAAAACAACATTGCATTGTTTTTTTTTTACCTCTACTCTTACAAATACTAGTGCAGTGTTCTTTTTACAAAAGAAAAAAAATTCCTCAGAACACATGAGATATAAATATAACCTCTGTCTTCAAATCTAAAGCATATTTTTGCCTTTGAATCCAAAGTGCTACACAGTGTTAACAAATGCAACAAGGAGTGGTTTTGAAATTCTTCCTACAAATATTAACCAAGAAGAAGATGGGCAGAATAATCACAAATAAACAGGGAGGCTCCAGAGTTGTGATAAAATTAAAAACGTTATTTTACTTTTTACTTGAATTTATTAGCCACTCAGTTCCAAAGGACTCAGAGTACAGAACTAGAAAATCCATAAGAACAGATAAAATATCAACCTAACCCAAAGCCCAGACTAAAATGATCTTATAAACAATGCAAATTAAAGAAAGCAAGGGCCTCAGAAAAAGAATAATACATTGATAAATCAGCTCCAGGTTCTGGGACCAAAGCCAGGTTTTGAGAGTTTTCTGGGACCCTGGGACAGAAGGTAAAGTTCTTATCTCTGTGGGGATGCTGTTCCAGAGGGTGTGAACTGAAACAGAGAAGGCACACTTCCTCCGTTCCACAAGATGATGACATTAATAGAGGGGACCTGGAGACACCCGCTCTGCCAGAACATACAGGGTGGACAGAAATAATTGGCATGAGAAAAGGTTTGACTGTTCCACACAAATGCCTGCTCTGCAGTGATAAAATCATGTACCGCATTGTAAAATGACATACATTGTAACATCTATATATGCAGTTAATTAGTGTTTCCCAATCTAGTTATTTCTAAAACCAAGCCAAATTTTTCTTCCACATTTTTAGAGCAAGGGATATCCAAAGTTATGTTTCCCTCAGTCATTTCCTAAATCCAGTTGTTTTATGTCAGCCAAGGTTAGATTTATTCAGATTTTCCATCTAGTGAATCCTCTTTATTTGGACTTTACCTCCACTAAATGTTCATAGAAGCTAGACAATTGGGCACACCAGCACAAGCTTGTCTAAGCTGAGAGGTATCATTTTGTCAGGCAAATGGAGTGATTTTGAATTCAAAACTGTATTTTGTATTTACTCTGCCTCTGATCCCTTTGGTGAAAATTAACACTACTGAAGATGGAGCTTTCCCTCTAGGGAAGAGGAAAGAAGATGATGAGGTGATAGTCCCTTCCTATAGACTCTCTTCAATTTATAATTTTCCCTCTTTTAGAAGCTCTGCTTTATCTCATGTTATTTTCCCAGAAAGTTGCTTAAAGTGGTAGGTTCTCAAAATTTTGTTCTATTCCTTACTTTCCATTATGAATAATGCAATGAGAGGAGAGGGGAGAGGGGAGAGGGGAGAGGGGAAGGGGGAATAGAATAGAATAGAATAGAATAGAAGAGAAGAGAAGAGAAGAGAAGAGAAGAGAAGAGAAGAGAAGAGAGCATCAATTCCCCCAGGAAGCACTTTTTCGATGTACTTAGCATTTCTCATCATTGGCCAGCTGATTAAATTATAAAGAGGATCAGATGATCTTTATCCACGATGCTGGGCCTGAATCCATCTTTTGTAGATACCAAATTATGAGGGAAATTTGGAAATAAACCTCCATTTGGTTATTAAAGACAGACACTTGGAGATACAGAGTTTTTATTATATACATTAGAAAACTACAATGTTACATTACTTTTTGACATAATCACCATTCAAATTGAGGCACTTGTCATAACATCTTACAAGGTTTGAAATGCCTTAGTAGTAATCACTTGGTGCCAAATCTGGGCTATGGGGGGTGATCAAAATCATCCCAATGGAACTGCTTCAAAAGTTCTTGGGTGTATCTAGCGCTGTGCGGGTGAGCATTATCATGAACCAACACAACACCAGAAGTGGTACTATAGAAAATCCCACCAAATGTGAAGATGTCAAAGGAGTACTGCTGGTGAAGTTCATGGAGTGCGGTCTGACCATCAATTCAGAAGTCTACTGTGAAAAATTACGAAAACTCAGATGAGACATCCATAATAAGTGTTGGGGCATGCTGACTTCCGGTGTGGTGTTGGCTCACAAGAATACTCGCCCGCACACCACTAGACGCACCCAAGAACTTTTGAAGCAGTTCTGTTAGGATGTTTTTAATCACCCCTCCTATAGCCCAGATTTGGCGCCAAGCAACTACTACTAAGGAATTTCAAAACTTGTAAGACATTATGACAAGTGCCTCAGTTTGAATGGCGATTATGTTGAAAAGTAATGTAACGTTGTAGTTTTCTAATGTATATAATAAAAGTTCTGAATCTGCGAGCATCTGTCACTGATAACCAAACGGAGGTTTATTTCCGAATTGCCCTCGTATTATGTTAACAATAAATGCATGAGAAGATTGTTATTTTATTTTCTTAGTGTGATATGTCTTTGGGTTTATGTCTTTGTATAATTTCTTCAAGTCCTTACCCGGCTTTTTAGCCAAGTACAGATGTACCTATTGTTTTAGTTAAGCAATACTGTTTTTTGACAGTATTTAAGAAATACTGTTTTTGCTGCCTTCCAGATCTTAGTGATGTAATTCACCTTTACTATATGACATGCTTTCAGTATCAGTCACATTCCTGATGATAAGAGTGCAATGACTAATTAGGGTCAGGATAATCTTATCCTTCATTCCTTATTGAAATCATTGGGCTCTTAAGAGTTTCCTTTCCATTTTTATCATCAACTATGATTTACCAAAAGATATATTAGGAGAAAAAAGTGTTGATTTTAGAGTTGTGTGTACGCATGAGTTCAACACATTTCAGAACATTTATTTCTTTTTGAATTGAATTATCCATTTCTTGCAATTGGCATCAATCCTATCATCATAGTCACTAGAATGTGCAAGGTATTTTTCTTGGAAATGCATGAGACAGAAGTTATGAAAATAAGAGTCATTTGGCTGGAAAAAGAGGTTGCAGTTTCACACTGACACCCAACTTAGCATAATAGTATCTGTGGCAAAAGCTTGGCTGGCCCCACTGCCAGGTAAGCTCATTATGTTTCTGATCCCCATTTGCCAAGATTGCCACCTGGAGAATCATAGCAACCAATATGTCGGCCAATCTGTTTCTGTTTCCCGATCTAGCTGTTCCCTATAAAAAGATATATAAGATCATTTCAGTATATTTGATAGCATCTATTTATTCCTTGGCTTTCCTCCTCTTTAGCAAGAAGCAATTTGATCCTTTCTGCATCCATTTCTGCATATCTACATTAAGAATATCTTAGAACTGAACCATAGTTTTAATGAACATATAGACCTTGGCATTTTTTTTTCATCCAATGAGATCCTGGAGGTCTTTCTTTACATATCTGCTTCATTAACAATGCATTCTTCTGCTTTATATAGATACCTTTCCAATGTACCATTCTGGGACTTACTAGCAAAGTGATGAATCTTTGATATAAAATTTGAAAATGAATGTTATTTTTTAAAATAGTCTGATTAAATTAAAACCTGTCTTTTTTCTGTTTTACTGAGTACTGCAATAGGATGCTTTGTTTTTTCTAATGTTACTTAGTAAAGGTTAAAAAAAATATTTTTAAAGCCCATAAATGACTCAAGTTTATTTTATTGTGTGATTTCTAATGTGAAATCATTAAAATTAATTATGGAATGGTTTAAGTGTTTTAAATGTTTTTTTTTTAAATCCTTATCTATTAACATTTTCTTGACATGTGGAGATTTCATATGCAATTTTTGTAACATATATTTATCTTAAACACACATTTCTATGCTACCTTTTTTTTACATAGTTTTTTTATTGGATCAGGAATTTCCAGAATATAATTTTTATGTATCATTATGTTTAAAAAGTGTGGAAAAAATTATGAGTGATATTGCCTCTTTAAAATTTCTATTCTTAATACAAAGAAAAAATGTGTCTTGATAAAACTTTATTTCCAAAAAGTATATTTGTAGGAATCACTTGTTATTCAAAATATAAGTACAGTACATCTCAGTTTCCTGCACTCTGGCAAGTAGTTGAGAAAAGGCATCCAAGATTCTTTCCTGAAAAAAAATATTGTCCTGGTTAAAACAATATAATAATATCTCATGTATATTCCCACCCAAATTTCTGTGTCATTATCCATGCTAATATTGCTACAGCTGTCACATAATTGATTAAGGATCTAGATAGGATTAGAAATGTCCTGGTTTGATTTGGTCCTAATCTAAAATAATCAGATTTATTTAGGCTTAAATAAATCCTCTAAAATAAATGATTTTTAATGAATAATTTTGGTCCTGTTGTTTTTAGTGGATTTACTGTCTATGTATCTGGATCCAATCTCTTTCCTGTGTAGTATTTCATAATGCATTAGAGAATCTTATTTGAAAGGTCATAGCAGGCTATTCTGAACTTCTGTCAGATTATGAAATCTTTCAGTTGACTATCCAAAATGAAAATATTTCAAAAATAACATATACCAAAATACCAATATATTTTATGCTTTATTAACTTCAAGCTTAGTTGTTATTTGGTTAATTTGCAGTGATGATGTTTATATGATAAACAATTTCTTTATAATAATCTGGATTTAGGGCTATAATAAATTTGATTTGATTTGAACTCTCTATAATAAAGGTCATTCATCTCAGAAGTTTTTTTTTTTTTTTTAGGATAAAGAGGCAGACACAAGTAGCAGTAAACTTAACAATATGTCTTCTCTTACTCCCATCTCCATGTCTAACCATTATAATCAGTAGTTGCTGGATCAGCTGAGGACCTTCTTGATTCTTTTCAAGAATGTTTTATGAGAATGAGACAACCTGCAGAATTGGTATCCCTCAATATTCTTATTTAATCTACATTAAAATACATTGACGTTTAGATTGTTCAATAGCATTTTCTCTCAGTGAGCTCACTAACATTTAACCAAATACCAACAGAGCCAACATTAACATCCCAACCAACATCAATTCACATCTCTTGCAAACTAGACAAAAAAAATATAAGCATACAAATCTTCAATGAAGCTGCATAACAAGCTTTTTAAAAACTCAATCTAAAGCCACCAGGATGGTGCATAATGCTCATTCTGAAATTACAGTAAAATGCAATATAGGTGCTGCCAGGCAAAGACGATTAAAATATTGTCTTTACCTGAATGTAGATATGCACTTCATACTGTATAGCGTGAAAGAACCTGTCATATTTCAATATCATTCTGTTTCATTTTAAAATATAAGACAGTAAAGACTAGTTAGCTCCAGTGTAGTAAGTTCAGCAAATTTTGGAGCCAAGCTTCTTTATATTCAGTTTTTGTTTTAAAAAAGAAAAGCCATTCTGAATTTGTGGTTTAGTGTATATCTAGATTTTGCTTCTTTTGCGGGAACAATTTCTATCAAGCACTGATATCTGGACATGGTGTGTGTGTGGGCGTGGGTGCGGGTGTGCGTATGTGTTATTCCAAGAGACTCCTCGGGTTAAAAAAAAAAGTGCAATTTTGATGGGCAATATCTAAAGCAATTCCTTTATCAAGAAACCTGGAATGCTACCAAATTAAGTTTTTAGACAAAATTAAAGAGAAATTAAAATTAATTCAAAAAATTAAGGAGAGACTATAAATGAGCAAATAGTAAGCAAGTAAAACTGCAACAACTAATCTCCACCTTTGGCAGTATTTTGAATTGATTCTTGAACTCTTCCCATGAAGAGTTTTCTGTGTGAACCAATGCATTCCAATGACATTGTGTCCTTTTTGTTATATTAAAAAAAAGATAATTTCCAAAGCACTGTGGTATACAATGTATTGTTTTTGTGGGCTTTGAATGTTTTATCATGGACAACATAGCCAGTGTTACTCTTTATAGTTAGAAACTAGGCTTTGAAATCCTTTGGTTTCACTTATCTCCTGTGCCCATCTCCCATTTGGCTGCTGTACCAAAACATAGTTGTTTCTGCAAATGTTTCTCCAATGGTCTCCAAAGGGCCAAATTGCTCATGAAATCTTTTGTTCTGTTTGGTAATTTTGTAGATTTGTTACTCCATTTATACAGTGACATAATTGGTATGAAATGACCCAGTTTCATTCAAGATATCACTTCAGCATCTCTCCTTCAAAGCATTATGACAGTTATTAATAGCAACCAGCATTTATGATATTAGTATATTAAGTAATATCTTTTCATGGCAAAATCACATTTAGGGGTGTGTGTGTGTGTGTTTGTGTGTGTGTGTGTGTAAGAGAGAGAGAGAAATTGTGTATGTGTATGATAGTGTATTGTTTTACTTCTGGGAAAAACTGTTGTTCATAAATTGATCACACCAGGACAAATTTGGATAATTTCCCTGAATGTTTTTAGCATTGCAATTGTTTTCTTCAAACCCGTTGTTTCTGTATGAATTTTATACTGTACCAGTTGAAATATATACCACAGAATAGAATTCATAGAAAAGTATTCACTTTTTAATAACTGTTATGGTTGGGGTGCTTCATTAGATTTCAGTTTGTAAATTCTTTATGATTTCAAAATTGTTGTTGTTATTAGTTGCAAAGTCATGTCCGACTTATCACGACCCCATGGACAACGTTCCTCCAGGCCTTCCTGTCCTCTACCATCTTCTGGAGTCCATTTAAGCTCACCCCTACTGCTTCAGTGACTCTATCCAGCCACCTCATTCTCTGTCATCCCATTCTTCTTTTGCCCTCAATCTTTCCCAGCATTAGGCTCTTCTCCAGTGAGTAAAAGATAATATTAATGTGAGAAGAGGGTATGAAATCATGAAAGTCAACTTGAAAGGATAATTAAAGAATAATTGTATGAATTTTAGTGACCACCTGGTATGAAATAATGATCTATGTAAAAACAGCACAGATTATAAAAAACCTTTGAAAGCCCTTGCCTCAAAGATATATATTATATGCTGAACTCCTAATCTCAGAAAAGAACATGCCTACATTGTTCTTGAAAGTTATATATGCTATTAGCTCCATTAATCATGTTTCCATAGTTCCTAAGGTTTAGTGTTGAGTTCCTATCTTTGTTTTTAGTGTGCCATTAAGTTGGTATCACTCAGCAACTGCAGTAGATACATTTTTTCATGACATACATTTTTCTGTCCCTAAACTTGTCTTTCAGGTGCACCCATCGCTACTGTAACTGGCAATGCTATGGAAATAGTTTGTTACTTCCTTCTCTCAGGATGTATTTTAACTATCCAGTCAAGCTAACTGCTCTTGAACTCCCAGTTGATCCCCATTCAAGTATTTATTGAGTCTGTTCAGCTTTCAAGATCATTCAAGATTAGCTAGATGCTGACATCTACTGAGCTTTAAGTGAATTTACCCTTGAAATAATAAACAAGTATAATGTAGTAAGAACACTATCCTCCGAAGTAAAATATTGAACACATCTACATGAAAATGACTTCAACAAATCACAATGTGAAAGATAAACATCAGTGTGCTTTCCCTTATGATAGATGACTGATCAACAATCAGCCACATCTGATGCTCAGATTTGTTGTTCGTACTCATGTTTTTCTAATTTGTCAGTTGCTATAATTCCCTCCGTACAGCCAACTATGAAAATGATTGTTTTCCCCATACACATTGCAAAAGATCAGTATAATATTTAACACTTTTATCTGAGATATATAAAAATAATCTGGCTTACCTGCTCGCATCTTTGTCTGTCTGCGGTGTTTAGGTGTGCAAATTAGGTTGAAAAGTCCCAAGTAACACTAGCCAGACTTTCATACCATATACATGTAACTTTAAACGTTTCAACACTGAGTTTTTAAAATTGCTTTTATAGCAATTTTTAATTATATAAAATTGAGACTACCAAGAATGACCCTTTATGAATTGATATGAAAAAAAAATGTGACATACAGTATATTGTAGGTTCTTGTTAGCTCTTGATGGTTGCAAGTAAATGTTATTTCCATTGATATTCCCATTCCAATTGCTGAACATGACTCCCTTTCCTATAATATATTTAACTGCTAGTCAATCTTTTCCAATACATAAAGAGAGATTAAGTGTAAGTGCACAAATCTCTACCACTTATTATTGTTTTCTTCTTTTGCTCTTTTTTTCTTTCTTACTATATTACATTATTCGTTTATATAATGGGATCAAATTAACCATTTTCCCTATTAAAAGCAATATGCATCCTGCTATTCATTTTCAGAAAACTACCCTCCTACTTGTTCTGATGCCTCCTTAAAAGAGCTCTTTGTTCTGAAGGTCATTTATTTCTTTTGATGAAATTTCATGTGCTATGGATATTTTATCATGATTATTATCTAAGTCCATTGGTTCTAGTGAAAAACAGCACTTAGCACCATTTAGCTAAACACTAATGTCTGAATGCTTTGGATGAAAGTATAGGTTTTTCACATTTCTGGAAAGCCTTGTAGCACTCCAAATGAATATACTATGTAAGGGGTCTCCCATTCAGCTGCAAAGATTGGCTAATCAGAAGAAAGCAACTAGAGCTGGGAAGAAAAAAGAAACGAGAGTTGTCCAGAAAAAAACATTAATTTTCATTACATCAATTATGGTTATTGATCCTTATTACATACAGTTCGTAAGGACCATATGCTAATATATAGTAACTATATGTATTAGCAATAGCAACAGCACTTAGACTTATATACTGCTCCATGGTGATTTACAGTACTCTCTGAGCAGTTTGCAATGTCAGCATATTGCCCCCAACAATCCTCATTTTACTGATCTCAGAAAGATGGAAAGCTAAGTCAACCTTGAGCACCATCCGGATCAAACTCCAGGCTGTGGGCAGAGTTAGCCTGCATACCTGCATTCTAACCACTGCACTCCCAGGACTCTTAGCCAATATTCTACAGACATATAATAAACTTCTTTTTGCTATATTGAAAACATACTTCATCAACAACATAAGATGAACTCTTTAGACCATAAGAGCTCTTAGTGGCCCTAAAATAACAAATTGTATACTTTCAAATCGCCTTGACAACAGATAAGATACCTACCAGTGAAACTGAACTGAACTTATCTGCTCATCTTATTAACAACTTATATGGTTTGCCCTCCATTTGTATTGATCCTGTGCCAAAGTTGTGTGTCATATATAGATTGATTAATTGGAAACACGTTCCTTAAAAGTCCAGCTAAAATAAGTATAACTTCCAAAACTATCATTGTTGCACCTCTTGCCACACATTGAACTTATTTGTCTTGAATTCTCTAAAAGACTGTGCTCTGTGTATTTCTCTCTCAAAGAGTACAATACATCCCAGAAATATTTGTTACTGTTAATGACAGGAATTGAAGTCACCGTAATTGGTGTCTAGCTGATGCTGTCGATTAAAAGCAGAACTGGAAAGCATTTTAATTCTGGGTCTATTTAATTTACTTGCTAAGAGGTCCATCAAGCAAATTCCAGTATTAGTTTAGCAAAAGAGACATCAGTAAAAGTTGAGAATAGGTTACACTTAAGATGAACCTTCATAAAAAATCTCAGTATAACCAAATGTAAGCACCATCAGAGATAAAGAAGAATTATAGCATATATGTTGTTCCTTTCCTCCCACACCAGACCAGAACACATTTTTAGTGTTCAGTGTTGCTCAAAGTATTTTAAAACCCCAGCAACAAGAAATAGTCATTGTCTGAATACAGTTTTAATATTTGTATAACAAAGCGGATTACTTGAAAATGCTGTTCTGTAACTGGAATGAGAGCACAGAAAACTCCCTATACTTTCACACTCAATTTTAATCTTACTTGGTGGTAAGATACTGTATACCAGTTTCTAAAAGAAAAGTTAATATGTGTATAAAAATATTTAAGATATACTGTTACCCAAATATTTTAGAAATTTAAATGTAAGACCCTAAACTTGAACTGAATCTGAATTTTGCATCAGTTCTTTGCAGTAGTCTAAATGGGAAATGGTTATTTTTCAGCAATGGGCACAATTGATGCTGCCGCTAAATGCTCGGGGAAAGGTAATAATGGCTACAGTATTATTTGGTTCTCTAGAAACATCACCAAATCTAAAAATGTTCCCAACTGGCTCATCAGAAGTTCTACTGGAACAGATGGCAACTTCAGTTCCAGACTGCTTATTGACATTGCCTGTTATATGAACTTTGCTTTGTATGCATAGTTTCTCAGCCATAAATTCTTCTTTGAGCAAGTCCTTTTGAAATAGCCAGAATTGGCTTTTAACCTTTTTCATTCTTTGTAGATGCCAGGAAAAAAAGATTGAAAACCAACTATCCCCTTGGCAAAATTCTTGTGACCTTTTTTGAGGTCAAAAAATATTCTCTTTCTCTCTGGTTGGCTCATTCTTTAGCCAGGCTGCTTTTTTTTCTGTAGGTAAACTTCTGATTCATCCATTTTGGAGAATTCCAAGAAAACAGGTTCCTGATTGGCCTGTCTTTGAGCCAGGATACTGTTAGGAGGCTTTTTTTCTGATAAGGCTGCTGTAGATTCTTTTTTTGTTAATTAGTTAAGAGTTGTAGTCTTAGTGTTGGGACCTACCCTAACCCAAGCATTTGATTATCTACTTTCAAAGAAAAAGATAAGAATCTTTTCATTCAAAGCACATTAAGTTGGCTTAAGGGGTTGGCTAAGTTTAGGATCTTCAGTATATTAGGATGCAGAATTTCAATATGACATAATATTCTGTAGCAAAAATTATACTGGACCTGGATTAGAGAGGATATGGAATCTAATAAGAACAACAGAATCTTACATATCAACATAAGGTAGTTTAATATAAAAGCAGTTTTGAGATAAAAAGTGCCTTTGTATCCATTCAGCCATTTAAAGAGTAATTGATGTTCTTCTTCTAGCTTTCTTTACAAATTATAGAGATGAAGAAAGACCTAAAGCTGGTGCAACAGGATAGAACTTGTAACATAAACATGTTGCAGCTGCATCTTATATCCCTTGAAGAAATTGGTGAAATACTAGTTGACTCAGAAAAGATGTAAGGAAAATTATAAAATCATACTTGGTCAATGCCTATACATGTATGTAATGCATGTATGTACAGGCACTGATCACAGTAAACTGGAGTCGGCAGACATTTGGCACAAGTTTTATTGTCTGCAGTAAAGCGGTTTATCTAACACATAAAGACTAGGAACCTTATGCTGTTAAGTATTGGATATGAGACTGAGTTTTGGAAAAGTAGTTTTGTTGCCATGGCAATATAGTCTGACAAGTACACACAGATCATCATGCATTGTTTGGCATTTATATAATAGCATTTGTGAGAACACTAGCATTGTTCATGTTTACAGAAATCGCAGCAAAGATAAGCTTTTGAGGATTTTATCCAAGTTCATTAGACTATAGAATATTCTGTGATCCCACAGAAGTTTGTCCTTTTGTTTTCTCATCCTCAAAGCATCAGAAGATTCTGTGATTTATTTATTTATTTATTTAGGTTTAGAAGGCTGCCCGACTCCTAAATGACTCATGGTGGCTTACATAATTAAAAGAAAATAAAACATTTAAAATGAAAAGAATATGCGAGGCTGGACAAAACACACATTACATGACTAAAAAAAAAAAAACACCACCAGGGGCTCAACAACTAACCTAACCCCAAGTCTGGGAGCACAGCCATATTTTCAAAGGATTGTGGTCTTTGAAGTCTTATGTAAGATTTTTACATAAATGAAAATGAGCACATATGCATGCTTATACCTGGCATGATTTGAGTATTATGGAATGGCTTCTCTTTGTTGGAAAGAAAAATTAAGGCTACTCAGTCAAGAAATGAATCATGCATATGGTAAACCTCCTGTACTAACAGTAAAGATTTCAAAATATTTTTTCCAAGGTCAATCCAAGTTTACTTATTAAACAGATTGCTTTGTAAAGTGGCTGTGAGTGTGTAAATGTGCATACTATTCTTTGCATATTATACTATTCAGGTGTAGCATACACTTTATTCAATGGACTTTACTTTTTAATAAATATATGTAGAATTTAAACTTGATAATATGAAATAAAAGAATGGGTAACCTTTATTAGCTATAAATTAATTGTGGCAGTCATAAGGAAGATGACTTTCAAAAGTTGTGGGTTTTAGAGGCTTTTAAGAAGAGACTGGACAGCCATTTGTCTGAAATGGATCTCCTGCTCAAGTAGGAGTTTGGACTAGATGACCTCCAAGGTCCCTTCCAACTCTGTTATTTTATGTTCTGTTTATGCTGAGAACTAAGCATGATGTAAGAAAAAGAGTAACAGACATACATATACTGTATTCCAGAGCCAATATCAGGAATTAGAAAAGGCATTTAAAAATCAGAAAAATCTAAAACCGTTTACATTTTATTTAACGAAGTAGTATATTTCATTCCTCAGTTTTCCACATCTGAGTATCAATTTCTACATTATTTTCACCTGGAGTTCATATTTATTTAAACTGAATTATACTAATTAGCTACATGTGCATGCCAACTCAAATAGTTCTAGCAGGAATGCTATTTTCACTCTTACTGGGCCCACAGGAAAATAAAAAGAAGAAGAAGAAAGAAAGAAAGAAAGAAAGAAAGAAAGAAAGAAAGAAAGAAAGAAAGAAAGAAAGAAAGAAAGATGCCTTCCTGTGAAAATTGAGCTTAACTGGAAATGAATGCATTGGGAAGCAGCCATACCTCGAAACTATGTTATTCCTTATACCCTCCCAATCTATTTGCTAAACACAGAGCTAGTGACCTATGGAATGAACATTGCTACTGTTGACTTACAACATGAAACTATATAGAACAGAAGTTTTCAAATGTCTCTGGTGCTGTGATCCCTTAAAATCCTAAATGAATTTATATGTGTCCCTACTTATCCACAAACACAACAATGAACTCCTTCTTGGTAGCAGTGAGTGTGTTAGCATCAAATGGGTCCTTCTCTTTGTGACGTAAAGCCAGATCTCTGTCAGAAATGTATCTGTTTATTTATCTTATTAGATTTGCATAACTCTGGGTGGTTTATATAGTTGAAAAAGAAAAGAAACATGAAAAGAAAAAGAACATGTAAGGTATATATAAATGCAATATATTACCAAAATATTGTCAGATGGCCAATAAACAACCTATCCCCAAATTAGGTTTGGAAGAAATACAAAAGTTTGAATACAAACAGAATTCTTCTAGGATAGGAGCCACACACACATGAATCCTATTTTAAAGGGCAGGTACCACACTAGAAGAGGCACATACACGCTCCATGGCAAGTTTTGAGTCATAGCTGAACCAGTCTAGTCATCAGTCAAAATTTGCCTCCTTCCTTGGCTCCAATCCTAAAATATCTTAAGGGGAATGAATGGGGGAAGATATCCCATCAACTGGTGATGTATGATGGAAGGGAACAGAACAAGGTTGGTGGAATCCACCGTTCTTATCTTTAATATGTCTTGTATATCATAAGAGCAGCATAATTTGCCAGCATTTGCCTTGGGCATAATAGGAGATGGAAATTGGGCTAGCAAGTTCTATGCTGGTATAGCTCTCTGTGGACTCAGGAGCTGGTAATAGCATTTTAACTTGGCCAGGAATACGTGCTCTTTATGGGATGAAGAGAACAATTGTCTGCATATTTACACTTTCTATTTTTGAGGAATGTATACTGTAAAAGAAGAAATTAGAATTACATCTGTTTTGTATCAGGATTTGTTCCTAAAATACATAATAAAATATTTATGCATTGGTTTACACACAAATACCATATATACATCTTTGACCAGGTGTGTCTACAATATATGGATTTAATGCTAAAGACAGAACAAGGGGCTCAGAGCAATCTGTAGTCTGCTAAATATTTGTTTTTAGAATGACCAAAATTTCAGTTCCATTTATTTCATTATGTATAGACTTCTCATTTTATCAGAAGATTTACTATTATACGTGACTGTGTTTAGATTCTGTTGGCCAACACTCTGCTTGCATTTACCATTCTCTTGGTGGTGCTCTTTCCAATTCCCAGTCTCATGGAGATGCTGCAATTTGTAGACTTTGTAATTGCTAAGACTTTGTCTGAAATGGTATAGGGTTTCCTGTCTGAGCAGGGGGTTGGACTAGATGATCTCCAAGGTCCCTTCCAACTCTATTATCATTATCATTATCATTATTAAGAAGCGCTGCATTCCTGTCCTTCTCATCCTCTTGCAATATTGGAGGACTAGCCAGTGGCTGGGTTCATCCAATACATATAATCAAGTTCTCCTATTATCTCATTTCCAAGGCTTGCACAAGAATGCTGAATTGTGAACCATCAATAAGAATGATCCACAGCCTTTTGAGTGTTGTTAGCAAATTATATGATAAACATTTAAATCACAAGTTCCAAGACTGGATAGAGCCAGAGGGCATAAACCAAGAGGAGCAGGCAGAATTCAGAAAAGGGAGGCCAACAGCAGATCATATTCTGGTGCTACTGTATTACACAAAAATATACTTATAAAAAGAAATCCCCCTTCTTTGTGCCTTTTCTAGATTTCACATATGCTTTGACTCAATTTCCAGGAATGCCCTTTGGGAAAACTTAAAAAAACCCACAACTATTAACAGATCCTCTTTCTAATACAGAAATTATACTCCAGCATCACTTTAAGAGGAACTTCTTTAGTACACTTAGTGTTCAGAAAGGTGTGAGGTATGGATGTAGTTTTGCAACTTTTTTTTCAAATTCTATATACATTCAGCAGTGAACCTTCTACATAAACCAGATTTCCATACACCTAAACTAGCAGGGCACAAAATCCTTAGAGTATTCTATGTTGATAATGTCACCATAATTTCACAAATCCTTATATAACTGACAAGAGCAACAGCAGCAGTAATTTGGTACAGCGGACAAAGTCGCCTACTTCTTAATTTGATAAATCTAAAATTGTACATTTATTATGTGGGCTTTTGTATCTTTGCCACTTCTTTAGGTTATGACAAAGCCAAATAACTTTCTCCAATCTGATAATAGAATTTTTTCAAAGCCAGGTGTTCTGTTCTGTGCGTTGGTAAGGCATTGAGACGAGGCAGGTTTAACAACAGTTGTTTCTTTATTCAAGCTTCAACAGTACAACACAAAATGGCGCGGATCCCTTTTATACCCTTTTGCAGGGAACAGCGTCAGCCAATAAATGCAACATATTTTCCCGCTTTGCACATGCGCAGTAGGCTGGAGACAGCCTGTCTGGCCCGGGCAGCCATGTGGTCTGCCCGGGTCTCTCTGCAGCTTCCTGCACCTGCTCTGTCAATCACAGGCCCAGGACATAACACCAGGCATAACATTTTACCATCCAAATTGCTGCAAGGCAGATATTACAAAACCCCATTAATCAACTGTACTTGCCCATTTGGAGATCAAAACTATTTTGCGTGTATTACTACATTATAAATTCTACAAGATATCAAGTCTCTTATATTCTGCCCCTAATATGTAGAATTTCAGGAAGACCAGACAATTTCTATGTGAACCATCTTCTAGAAGATATGAAACCATTTATTACGTGTGCAGTAGCCAAATTATGTCTGTAATGAAAATAAAGCATAACATCTTCTATAAAATAAAAGCTTCTGCCTTATTTATCACTTTAGATTTAATAAATACTACCGTGTTTCCCTGAGAATAAGACCCAACCCTAGCATGATTTTTCAGGATGCTCATAATATAAGCCCCACCTCAAAAATAAGCCCCAGTTAAGATCGTCAGACAGACAGATGCATTTAATACCGTATTTTCCCCAAAATAAGACCTAACCAGAAAATAAGCCCTAATGCGTCTTGGAGCAAAAATTAATATAAGACCCGGTCTTATTTTCAGGGAAACATGGTAACTTTAAACATTATTTATTTTTATTTCATGGTAAGTAATATTTTAGATTTATAGTTGCACAATTAAAGCACTAATATAGCAGTGAATGTCATATTTTTATCTGTTATTTTATTTTTGTTAATATACAGAGAGAGAGATACAAAAATGTCTGTTATATCTAAAATCTTTTAAACTCTGCAATGGTTTACCATTAAGGAATAAAGTACATTTTCTAGGAAGTTTAGAGGGATTCTGAAATCTGTTTGAAGGAAGGGATTTAAATTTAAATTGATTGAGCAATAAGGCATTTCCCAATATGACCTTTGGTTTATGTAATTGTTGGCAGAAAGGAAGGAAGGAAGGAAGGAAGGAAGGAAGGAAGGA
>NW_015386656.1:243563-250785 GCF_001527695.2 Protobothrops mucrosquamatus | reverse complement strand
ACAAATATTAATTGACTATACCACAACATTCAAAATAGGGTTATCTGAGGATGCTATGTTTCAGCTTCCTTTACTGCATTAAGTCACAGTTCTTCCACCAGTGCTTTATTTGTATCATTCCCAAAGGTCTTGTTTTCCCATATATTTGCAGGGCCATACAGTGATGGCATTGCTATGGATGAATCTTTCTTTTAGACCCTTTCACAACATGAATTTTCCATGTACATTTTATTTAAAATTGTAACATGTTGTCAACAACTCAACAGTTATACATGTCTTTGCCAAGGATATCTACTGATAGTTTACCTTTACAATCATGCATGCAAGGGAAAGAATTGAGATAAATAAAATTACATTTTATTATTGCCCTACTTGTAGGTAGGCAACATCCAATAGCTTGTACATGCTAGATGCACATACCACAATAAGCAGCAATATACAGTATAATTTATAGACTAAATTAGAGTTGATCATTATCTGTATTTCAGGGACAGTGAAACACTAAAATCCTGTAAACATGTAAATATGTAACATTAAACCATTAAAATGTTAAAAGACCCAAATGTCAATTTCAGTTGCCTTCTAAAGTGAAATAAGGTAGGAGCTATTTCTGCCCCAATGGCAATTATTCCATCAAACAGACCTTGCCACAGAGAAGACAAGGTTAACATTTGAAGCAACTGTAGTTGAACTTGCAACAGCAACTCTGTTTTTGATACTAGAGTGTGCTGTGGTATATCTAGGTGTGGAGGGTCCAATGAATAGTGAAAGCTAAACCATGTTAAATTATAGTCCAGTGCAAAGGGTCAATGCATTTAGAGCCCAATGTAAAAATGAAGTAAAAAGGTTAAGCATAAAGGTTCAAGCAATAGACAAAGCAAGCTAACCAATCTGAAAGAAAGCTCAGAGATAGTCATCTGAGGCTTAGGATCTGAGGCAGAGTACTCAGGACCATAAGGACAAGTACAGAGATACTGTTTAAGTAATGGTTGACTGCAAGCTAAAGGCTTGTTGTATTTTCCACAGTAAACCTGTTAACAAGGAAGGTTACATCCTAGCATGCGTTTATGTGGCAATCCTCCTTCTTTCTACCCTTATGTGCTATTTATAACAGATCTTGGAGCTTAAGGGTCAAACTATTAAGGCTGCACACTCTCTGAAAGTGGTTTGGACAAGGCTGTAAGGAATGCACTCATTAAAATTAATTCAGTTTTAAAAATAGCTACATAATTTTTCAAAATCGCATAGAGGAAAAAAGCCTGGACCAAAAAAAGAAGAAGAAGAATAGCAGAGGCGCATTTACGCTTGTATGAGGCCCAAAGTATGTTTTCCAAATCATTTTTAAAATGTACACAAACTGTTACAGAGGCCCATCATTGTTCCATAGTGTAACAGATAGTAGACGAAACACATGTATCATTTATTTATTTATTTATCTATCTATTTATCTATTTATCTATTTATCTATTTATCTATTTATCTATTTATCTATTTATCTATTTATTTATTTAGACCCTTTTAGATAAATATTCTGTCACTGCATTATGTTGTAATGTACATAGGTACTCAAATAGTGCCAAGATGTCATCATTGGTTAAGTCCCCAGTAGGGTGACACAGAGATTTGTATAGGTAGTCATGATTTATCTCTTTTGTTTTGGTTTTTTTGGGGGGGTCATAATAAACTTCATTTGTGTGCACAGTTTAGACCCTTTCTTTATCTTTGGACTGGAAATGGAAAAGAATGCTTTGATTAATAGCCACCAGCTGCTCTTTTTTCTTTTCAAAGAGGTGGTCACTTGACCATTATTGAGTGAGCAGATTATGTCAGTGGGCCTAACAATGGGCTCTTTATCTCCCAAAGTACTTTTGTTTCCGAAACTCCCCTTTAATCTTCACACTGGAAGTTGCTCAATGCGAACAATGCCATTCATCTCTTCTTTGATTCAGATTTCATAATTAGAATGGCTTATCCCCCAATTAGAGCTCAACATTACTTCCACTGTTTATTGTTCCTGTGCACCATAGCATTAAACCATAAAATATCCAGAGTTCAAAACATTTCCCATTGAGCAGGCACCTATATACTGTATATATAAATATGAATTGCTTTCCACTTAAAGAAAGATAAACAAAATATTTATTCAAAAGAGAAAAGATTCATCTTATTTATTTTTAATTATGATAGGAATACTAATAGGTCTATGTAAAAGACTGCATTTAGTTGTGTCCAGGTAGGCAGAGTACAATCAAGATATAAATCAGGAGGATTCGCCACATTTCATTTTCTGCAAAAATATAATATAATACCTTCAATCAATCAGAATAGAGCTGGAAAGGACTTTGGAGGTCTCCTAATCCAACCACCCGCTCAAGCAGCAGACCCTACACCAGGGGTAGTCAACCTTGGCTCTTTTATGACTCATGGACTTCAACTCCCAGAATTCCTGAGCCAGCTAAGCTGGCTCAGGAATTCTGGGAATTGAAGTCCACGAGTCATAAAAGAGCCAAGGTTGACAACCCCTTCCCTACATCATTTCAGACAAGTGACTATCCAGTCTTAAAAACCTCCAGTGATGAAGCACTCACTTCAGAAGGCAAGTTGTTGCAATGGTGAATTGTTCTCACTGTTAGGAAGTTTCTCCTTAATTACAGGTTACTTCTCTCCTTGATTAGTTTCCATACATTGTTTCTTGTCCTTTCCTCTGGTGCTTTGAAAAATAAGTTGCCCCCTCTTCTTTGTGACAGCTCCTCAAACACTGGAATACTATCATGTCACCCCAGGCCTTCTTTTCTCTAGACTAGCCAAACTTAAATCCTGCAACCATTTTTCATATGTTTCAGTTTCCAGGCCTTTAGTCATCTTAGTTGCCTTTCTCTACACTTTTTTCAAAGTTTCAACATCTTTTTTGTAATGTGGTGACATTACAAAAAATATCATTTTACCTTGCAGATACATACTTATCCCCGCTTTCATTATGATTATTGTTTGTAATATCATTGCCATGTAATTATATACAACAATATAACGCATCAAAATACAAAATGAAAAAACAACAACAAAATGACTAAAAATCAAAATTGTTAAAAGTAGACAAGGAGGCAAATAAAATTTTTGTAGCCTTGCAAGTGCTGCTTTCATTGGAGATCACACTTGCTCTGAAACATCTTTGTCGTTGAGGCTTTAATAATCTCAATATGAAATTCTGTCTGCAGGGGATATACAGTATACTACACTTTAGCATTTTTGCACAGACACACACACACACACACACACACACACACACACACACTACATCAGCAAGCATAATTCAGGTGAAAATACAAGTCATCTTACCGTTCTAACAAAAATATCAATGTTGATTCCCTGCCAAAACCTAGCAATGAAAGGATATTTCAACCACATATGCATATACATACCAAGGGATTGGCAGCTGTCCAACAGATGGTGTATATTCTCAATAAAATAGGCAAATAGCAAAAGAGTTCTGTATCACCTATGCTACATTTTTTTTAAAAAAAGAGGCTTAGTAGAGGGGTGAGTTATTTCTTGTTTGGAAGTTTCTTATTTTTAATGGGTACCTTTATTCCACCATTGGTATGTGGGATAAATAAGAGCTCAAACAGAAGTTGATGGGATTGTGCAATTTCATCAGCTGGATAGCAGTGTTTAACAAGCTTACATCCTGGGGTACAAAAAAAAATGCAAGTTAGAAAAACAAAAAAACAATTAGAGTTTGATACAAGAACGAAAAACTGCAAACCCAGTTTGGGGAGGAAGTATCATAAAAGTGGATGTATAAACATTCCAAATAAATAATTAAATATGAAGTTTATAAATAATTATATAAGTTAGTTATATTGCTTCCATTAATGTTTGTTGAACCTGGCATTTTTATTGACTTTAAAAAAAGGATTGTTTTCTCAACACAGTGTTTTTTTTAACCATTATCTCTTTGAAGTAGTAGGACACTGTAAGAAATCCCCTTAAGCAGAAATAGACATACCTAAAGCCATGGCAATATTCTGACTACAAATATTTGTTTCTGGTATTTGCTGACATTGTCTTTTCTAGGAAAGAGTTCTAATAATATCCAATTATTTCTCCTATAAACAAAAAATAGAAGCTTAATGCCAAGGAAACAAATGTGAGTTATGAAATCTATTTTGATGGATCTGATACTGCTTGGTATGAGCAGAGTCGCTATGTGTAATTAGAGTTCATGGACATTATGTGAATAAGAAATTAACTAGATAATTATAATAATTTGTTCTAAGAAGCTATGCTATTGGAAAAAAATAAAATTATTTTAATGCAATGTCAAAATCTTTCCACAGACTACTGGACAGTTTTATGATTAAGTAGTAAATAAGTATTAATTAATATGCTGTCTTTGATAAAAATAACCAAAAAATTCATCCATGAAAATGTATATTCTGAAAAAAATGTACAACGCAAATTCCTCCAGGTTCAAAACTTCCCTTTCTTCAATAAAATTCCAAGGAGGACCTCACAAGAAATCTTTTTAAGCTTTGGAATATGTGGCAAGGAAATATGTGAAAGACAAACAAAGATGCATTAAAATGTTCCACTATATCCAGCAATAAAACACCCTTGATGGAGCATCAGAAAAAAATCTGATGCATTGTTAAAACTGACTAGGCAAACAAAAACCCATTTTACAAGCGAGAAAGGATTCAGTACAGCAGTACAACATTCACTGAAATCTCAAAGCAAAACTCTTGTTTTGAGATTATATTTACTGAAAGATCAAAATTAATCTTTATATAAGATTAAGTTACTTTGTGGTAAGATGGGCAGCTAATAAATTTTATTAATATCATAGCATAGCATTTTAACTACAATAGTAAAAAAGAAGGAAGGAAGGGTGAATGGTACAAAAAAGAAAACTGTAAAAAATAGAAAAAAGAATAATATAGTAAAGAAAGAGAAAATAAATATAGAAAGAAGGGACTTCCAATCTTCATCACAATTATAAACAATTTTTGTAACTCTTCATCCGTCTTTTTTCACTATCTATGATCTGTTCATCCCCTATCCCATATCTTATCTATAGACAAGTTCATAATTCATCATTTTTTCAATTCCAGTTTCAGCAGTTTATTTTGTCTTGCAAAAATCCAGACAAATCTATTTCCCATGGAAAGAATTCTTTATTATTAATTCCAAAATCTTATGCCAAATTTATCTGTATCTTTAATCCATTTATCACTTTTTATGATCAAAGTCTTATTTATAACTTTTTGCTATTTATTCCAAATTTTTAAAATGTTTAAAGTTAAGATTAATTTTTTCATTATTAAGGATTGAAGGCAAATTCACCTAGCATTTTCAGATTTGTTGATCTGGACAGCCATTTGTCTGAAATGGTATAGGGTTTCCTGCCTGAGCAGGGGGTTGGACTAGATGACCTCCAAGATGCCTTCCACCATTATTATTATTATTATTATTATTATTATTATTATTATTATTATTATTATTATTATTATTATTATTATCATCATCATCATCATCATCATCATCATCATCATCATCTTAAAAGTATTTAATAAGCAATTTTTGAACATGATTAGAAAAGGAAGTTTGTTAATTTAGTGTCCTTTAAAATGCATTGACTGTGGTTGCAAGCAAGATGTCTTTTCATTGTCTCTCAGTGCTCAAAATCCATTGGAGATCAATGTCTTGAGGTTTCCTCATGAGGAGCAAGTATTCAGAGAACAGGTGGGCAATCTCTTAGGTGCAAAGGATCAGGAGCATAGGTTGAGCTGTAGTTCAGAAAGATTTATTCCTCAAGCCCATACACAAGAATCTAGTCAACTAATGGTCAGCACTAAATTGGTGCTAGATAAGGGCAAACACAATTCAATGGGGGGGGGCTGAACTTTGAGCTCTTGTGGCAATGCAAGGACTCTAAGCTGATGACACATTTAACTCCACCCTCCTGCTCTGCCTGCTCTTCTTCTATATCCTCTCCTTGTCCAGAGAGGTTCTATTCAGTTGTTGCCTCCACTTTTCATGGAGCTTTCATTCAATTCACTATTTCTTTCTCCAAATGTCTGAAAGGAAAGAATTAATCTAATGTGATATAATATGCAAGTAAATTAATAAAATAAAAACAGTAGCTTATATCTATAAATTTTCCTCCTGGTTTATTTATACACCTTGTAAGAAAGGGTTATTAAAAGTTAATTTTGTATTTTATTAATAGAAATATTGCTCAGCTTAACTTCATAAGGGATTTGTTGGCTCCAGGACAGCATTAGGTTTGGTGCAGGAGATCAAGGACCACATTCTAAACCTGGTTGAGCCAGGATCCAAACGGAAGGAGATGTGGTTTGATGGCTCAGAGCATAGTTAAGCTCCAAAGCTCTCCATTCAAAAAAAATAAAACTATTTTTTTTTAAAAAAAATGAAATGCTGGCCCAACCTTCACTTCAAGGGTATTTGGAACTACAAAAGGGATATTGGCTGTCTTGGGATAGACTTCGGCTATTTGGAGGCCTGTAGTAAGAAAGGCAACTAAAACTGGCAAAGGATCTGCAGAGGAAAAAAAAGTTGCTGAACATGGCGGACCTACCGGGGGCGGCTCCGTGACGGAGCGGAGTCCTCAGCAGAAATGGGGGGCCTCCCGAGGGTCGAGGGCTTCGCCGCGACCCCAATTCGGAGAGCTGAGCTCGCCGGTAACCTGGTGCCTGCCGTGTGACTCCCTAGTCTTCGGAGGACTCGGCCCGGCGAGGATATTGATGGGACGAAGGCCGGAGCCCAGCGGAAGATCTGGCCTGGACTCGGCCCGCGGCCTCGATGACAGCGGAGGCCGCGACGGACTCGGATTCGGAGGCCGCGACGGCTGTGGAGACCGCGACGGATGCGACGGACCCGGATTCGGAGGCCGCGACGGATGCGACGGACCCGGATTCGGAGGCCACGACGGCTGTGGAGGCCGCGACGGATGCGGACCTGGCCGGCAACTCGGCCTGTGGCTCGGCGGGGGCGGAGGCCGCAGTCCGGCGGATTTGGAGGCCGTGATGGCCTCGGACTCGGCCGGCGGTTCGGCCTGCGGGCTCGGCGAGAAACGGAGGCCGTAGCCCGGCGGCCTGGCGGAGGATCCGGCCTACGGGCTCGGCTTGCAGACTCGGCGGTGGGCCCGGCGAGGGTGGAGGCCGTGGTTCGGCGGCCCGGTGGCCCGGTGGAGGATCCGGCC
>NW_015386656.1:219020-242514 GCF_001527695.2 Protobothrops mucrosquamatus | reverse complement strand
AGGAGAAGGAGAAGGAGAAGGAGAAGGAGAAGGAGAAGGAGAAGAAGAAGAAGAAGAAGAAGAAGAAGAAGAAGAAGAAGAAGAAGAAGAAGAAGAAGAAGAAGAAGAAGAAGAAGAAGAAGAAGAAGAAGAAGAAGAAGAAGAAGAAGAAGAAGAAATGAGGAGGCGAAGGGGAAAGGAAAAGGAGGAGGAGCAGTAATAAATAATAAAATGACAACATTTCTAATTTCTGGCAATTTTTGGCAGATTAATTTGCAAACAAAGACGAACTTTAGAACTGCCTAAAGCCAGAAGTTGGGTTAATTTTGGCCCTAACCACCGTCTCTTTACTGCTCCAGGGTTTGTCAATAGCAGCCTAAGAAAAATTACCAGCTCCTCAAACAATGACTTATAAGGAGTTTAACCGGCTGGTCTGACTCACAGAAATCTACCTTCAGGGGAGTTGATTGTTATCCACCCGATAATCAGCAGATCTTCCAAATTAGGGTATTTTGTAGTCACTCTGGATGCTAATGAAGCATAGCAGTCCACCACCTTGTCCACAACACACATTTTTTTTTTACATAATTGTTCTGCTTAAATGCCCCCGGTGGCCAGGAAACAATTTATAAAAATTATCTTTTATAAAAACAATAAATAAAACAAGGGTGACCGTCGTTCTAAGGGTTGCGCATGGAGTTCAATTACAGGCAGGCTTGTGCCCCAAATTTCTGTTGTAAAGTGAAATCAGGGGTTCACTGAATTTCGCCCCGTTTTACAACCTTTTTGGCCACAGTCGTTCAGCAGATCGCCGCCTTGGTTAAGGAGTGAGTAAAATAGCTATGAAGTGAATGGGGAGAAACAGACTCAGGCTCAACCCTTCCAAGACTGAGTGGCTGTGGTTGCCGGCTCCCAGGTATAGTCAGCTGACTCCGTCGCTGACTATAGGGGGCGAAACTTATGGCTCCCTCAGAGAGGGTGCGCAATCTGGGCGTCCTCCTGGATCCACGGCTGACACTGGAAGACCAGTTGACGGCTGTGGCCAGGGGGGCGTTTTACCGGGTACGCCTGGTTCACCAGTTGCGGCCTTTTCTGGACCGGGATGCCTTGCGCACAGTTACCCACGCTCTTGTCACCTCCCGCCTGGACTACTGCAATGCTCTCTACATGGGGCTCCCCTTGAGGAGCACTCGGAGGCTCCAGTTAGTCCAGAATGCAGNCCGGGTGATTCCGGATCTCCCCTCCTTCCGCCGCGCCCTCAAGACATGGCTATTTCAGCTGGCAGGACTGGCCTAAGGGGTATTTTAAATTTGGTTTTTAAATAACTTTTAAAAAAAGGAAGAAAAGGCCCATATTAATATTTCTTTTTAATTACATTTTAAATTTTGTATATTGTATTGATTGTTTTGTTTTAAATTGACTGTAAGCCGCCCTGAGTCCATCAGGAGAAGGGCGGGGTATAAATGTAATAAATAAATAAATAAATAAATAAATAAATAAATAAATAAATAAATAAATAAATAAATAAATAAATAAATAAATAAATAAATAAATAAATAAATAAATATAAATATAAATAAATAAATAAATAAATAAATAAATAACCTTAAATTTCAACTTTACCCCAATTATTAATTTGGTGGTGTTAGAAAATTTGGTTACCAATATGAAACTGCATTCATTTGAAGTTGATATATGTTCCTGATTTGTTCTGAAATGGGGAATTATTGCTTTGATTTAGATCTGGACAGAAATATAAGAAATAAAATGGGAAATTCAAATATGATTAAGTGGGGGTGATTTCATTCAGAAGGGCTGTGGAGAAGAGAAGTGGCTAAAGATTAATGGACATTTCAACATATTTAGCTGATAAATAATCATCTAAATATTGCCATTAATTTGCAGGATGGGAAGACTATCTTAAGTTTCTTTAATCAAAAAGAATAAAACATTATTTTTTTAAAAAAAATTAACATTTTACCATTATAGTTTGAAGGCTCAGTGTTCAAAGATTAATGAAGCAGATGTCTAATTTTTTTCTCATGAAGATTTGTAGCTTTGTTGCACGTACTACTTCAGTGTGTTCATCAAAAATCTCAGTATAATTCTTTTAATTAACACTAAAAATGAGTCACTGTTGATGAAAACAGAATGGTCCTGTTATGGAAAAACCATGTGGGGGTTTTTTGTTTGTTTTTGTTTTGTTTTGTTTTGTTTTAGAAAAGTAAAGCATCCTTTGTTGCACGCTCAGTTCAAAGCATAGCTGAAGACAGCTGAAATTTACTTAAAAACTCTACTGCATCATCAAGCTGATCTCCATAGTTGCAAGTTGCCTTAATTTTATGTGTATCCTCCATAGATGATCCAAAGGATGCTAGGGTTCCAAATAGTAACATTTGTTTTGTTGGTCAGACGTAGCACATTTCATTTTCTTTCCCATCCATTCTTTCTATTAGCCACATTTACTCTGGATCTCCTCCTCCCCTGTCAGGACCATGCATTAAGTTCCAGTTGAGGTGATGTATTGCTTATGCTTAAACAGAAGAATCTAGTCAACTAATGGCAACACTAAATTGGTGCTAGATAACAGAATTCAAAAGTGGCTAGACTTGGACCACTTGTGGGAATGTAATGACTCCAGGCTGATTCCTCCCTTGACTCCACCCCCAGGCTCTGCCTCTCCTTCTCTTGCCTTGGTTGCAAAAAAGACTGTGCGTATTTGATACAGTGGTCATCCTAGTCCTAAGTGAGAGATGAATATAGTGGATAGTGGGAATGCATTAGTTTAATATTTTATAAACTGACTTCCTGCAGGTCTTCTAAATATGATATAAACGCAGAAGCATGGAAATTAGGTTGGCAAGACTCACCATCACTTCCATGCATGTAAATGTTTTGATTTTGCACACAGAACCTAGGATTCTCTATCCGGGATATAAAATATCTACAGGGGTGGAATTAAGTGGGATGAACATGCAGTTATATATTTCTAGGACATTTGCTTTCATAGTACAGAAAAAGGCTCCATATGTTTTTCTAGGAGAGAATCTGGAGGATTTTGTTGGCTATATGTTTTTAAAGAAACTGATTGAATTGATCAGAATCAGAACATGGTTACCCTTTGGATTGTGCTCTTCTTAAAATGCATTTGAAAATAGTGTAATCCCGCTTTCTCATTCCCCCTTTACACATTTCTCTCCTATGTGGAGGCTAAATAACATGGAGATGGAAATATAAAAGTATTTACTTGCAAGAAAGGCTAGTTCTCCTTCCCCCAAATTATTTCCCTTAAAAATGAAAAAAGTCATATATCCTTGCTGAGAATATGATAGGGAAGTACATTAGACATGATTTAAATTAATTTATTAATAAAAGGAATATATCTGAACTCAGAGATATATTCCAAATAATAAATTAATTTAAATCATTACATAAATTATTTGTAAAACAGTCCTTATAAATACAGTTGCAAAACAATATAAAGACAAATCATTACTTAAAGCTGGCCAACACGAAAAATATTTTTGTGCCCACAAGCACACAGACTTCTTCCAGACTTCTATGCTCCTTTTTCAACCACTGTGTGTATACAAGCAGGCAATTCAGCAGGCTTTGACTAACACACTGGATACAAGTAGCATTAGGGCATTTTCATTTAAAAAAAGGAAAATGGATTTGATTTATTTGTAAATAAAATGAATGAAGATTACCTATGGTGACTACAGGTAGTTCTCGACTTACGACCACAATTAAGCCCGAAATTTCCATGGCTAAGCAAAACAGTTGTTAAGTGAGTTATATAAACAGTTTATAACCTTTTTTGCCACAGTTGTTAAGTGAATCGCTGCAATTGTTAACTGAATCATGAGGTTGTTAAGCGAAATCGACTTCCCCCATTGACTTTGCTTGTTGGAAGCCAGCTGGAAAGGTTACAAATGGTGATCACATGACCAAGGGACAGTGCAGCTGTCGTAAATATATGCCAGTTGCTAAACACCTGAATTTTGATCACTTGACCATGGGGATGCTGCAATGGTTGTAAGTGTGAAAAGTGGTCACAAGTCACTTTTTTCAGTCCTGTTGTAACTTTGAACAGTTACTAAATGAATGGCTGTAAGCCAGGGACTAGCTATATGTTGACTCTTCAACCATGTATTTAAGAATTTGTCATTTCTATCACATAAAATAGCAACTTTGACTCTAACAATTTAAAATCAAGGGGAAATAATAAAGTAACTAGACAGAGGTTGGTAGCATTTGAGGAAGAAAATTGGGACATAAAAAATCCAGAACCAAAATCTTTTTTGACAAAAGAACCGATATCTTTCATTTCAGGATTGCAAAGTTGAAGAACAAGACCTTAATACAGAGAGATTTCCCCAAAGTTTACCATTCAAGGCCTAAGCTGCCACAGGGCCATTTATAATGACAAAAAGAAAAGTCTATACAAACCTCCCTTGATGCCTACTTCAAAGTAAAAGTAATATCCCAAGACTAACTGATGCTAAACAAGAACTGTATGTAACTGGACTGACTTACCTAGTGCAAAGGTACATGTATTTTATAAAACTGAACTACATGTATATTTTGCCATTACTGCATCTGGTTGCTAGCCGTTGTAAAAAATAAAAATGATTTGTTATTCAAGTCCATTGACCAAATGTGGCAAAATAATCTACATATTTTAAGCTTAAGAAAACTGTGAGCATTACAAATAAACTGTCCTTAACATAGTTTCCTCATGAGATGTTAAATTTTAGCTACCATAATTCTCAGCCAGTTTGAAAGGCTCAAGGATGAATTTCATTTCTGAGTTTCTGGAATTCTTTATAGTGATTTCATTTTTTTTTTTTTTTGGTCAAATGATGTGACATCATTCTTGTTTATTTGAACAGCTGTTTTTTAGTCCTCTCAGTTCCAAAATACAGCTAAAACCAAGCCTGTTCATTGGACATAAAGAGATGAGGTCCAAACATAAAATTTTCTCAGGACTTAAATTTATCTCATAGTGAATTGTGATAAAGAAGTTCTGTTCCAGGCATTTTGCATTTGAATGAGATAAGCTTCCAGTTGCATTTAATAAGGAAGAGTGGTAATTTGAAAATAAATTAAATTTCTTTTTTTCTTGAAGCTTCTTTCAAAAAGTTAACTTTACTAATTCTGCAAACTTCAAATCACCTTAATTTTTCAGTTATACAAAAACATAATCTTATTTTTTCAGTTATACACTTGAATTTTAACTCTTATGTTAATCCATGTACAATTCTAACTTTTCAAAATGGATTTAAAGGGCTGATGCTATGAAAAGTATGAGAAAAGTACTGTACAAGCACATAGTTATATATACTAGTCATGGTTCTCACTCCTACAGAGTCAATTAGAGAAAAACACTGTGGTTTGTAAAGAATGTTTAGTTCTTCTTATGAGTGTCTTTGTTAAATGAAATGAGTAATGAAGTCAATTAGCAAGCAAATAGGTAGAGTGATCAAGAAATTGGAGAAGCGAATGAGGAAATAGAAATAGCATAAGAGAGAGAGAGAGGTCCAAGGAGAGAGGGAGGGAGAGAGACCACTGATTAATTATTGCTGATTAATCTTAATAATAATAATAATAATAATAATAATAATAATAATAATAATAATAATAATAGACATATTTAGGCATTTTTCTCTTTTAAGAACTACATCAATAGCATCCTGTGCTTATTTTATTATTATTATTTCATTTTAGGTATATTTTAAACAAATATTATATATGAGTAAACAGATAATTACTGAGATTGTGCAAACAGTACACAATATGACATTAGTAAGTTTTGCAGAAGAAATATATTGTTATTTTTATGATATCAAAATGAAATATACATGTTTGAATGAAATCTCCACTATATTTTTTTATAAATGTTTTTGTAAAGTAAAAAATAAAGAAAAAACACCCAAAAAATAAAATAGGTATTATTATAGGTATTATAGCTATAGGCATAAAGTAGTTGTGCTTATTTTTCATCCACCAACTTTCTCTACATAGTTCAAATTCTATATTCATCTTGGCTTCCATTAAATAAAATAATTAATGACTTAAAATGTGGTTTTAAATCTCATGCACAGTCTGCATTGTGTGTGATTCTTTTGGCACCAGAAAGAATTGAAAAAGTACCTTAATATAAATTGCTGAAAGCAGTTTGTCTGTGAGGTCTCCTGAATTAGACTTAGACTTCTGAGAAATGGGAAGAAAAAGATAGATGCACTAGCATGAACAGTTTTACCATGATATATAAGAATTATGGCAGTAAAGAATAACAAGCCTTAGCCAAAACACTATAGGATCTGAAAACTGGTTATGGTACATACAGAAAATCATGTCATAAATAAGGCCAGAAGTTGCAGCTAAAGATCAAGTCCATAAAGAGAAAAATCAAAGATCAATAAGATAAAAGAATAAGAGCAATGAGATCAGACAACAAGATAGATCTGGAAATCAAAATTAAGAAATAGTTGAATGTTTGAAACTGTAATTAGGCATTATTACAAATGACTAAAAAAGCAGCATTTCAGCTCATGACTTGTTTCAAATGAGGTAACTGTAATCAACCATCTACTGATGTGAAACTTCTTTAGCCTTTACATGAACAAAAGTAGTCTGAAAAATCACAATATAATAATATAATACAATAACATTCCACAAACATTTGTATAAGATATATATTGCATGTAGTAACGCATAGTACATGACAGCAAATATTATAATCTTTTTGTTAATAACCAAAATGGTGATGTATGGCAGACTGCTTGGATGTGAGGCCAATTTTTAAGAGTCTGTCTAATGTCATCCCTTCATATGAAACTCAGATATTTTTTCCTGGCTGTATTCAGGTTAAAGTACAAACGTTTTCATCTTGTCTCAATAAGAACAGTAGCTGGAATTTTGTCATAGTTTTCCTTTTATGGACTTCAGATATTCACTCCAGTACTTGAGCTAAAACAAATGGCAATCAGAGATTAAGAATCATAACTTTTTGGTTTGGGTTTTCAGGAATTTTTAGAAACTTCCCCTTCGAGTATAACCATTCTGTTCCGCAGTCTTACCCCCTGAAGGGATGCTTAAGGTTAGATTTTTCTACTTTTGATACTCAAAGTGAATGCTATGTTTTTATGTTGCAGCCCTTAGAACACACTCCCTGCAGAGGTTCTCTGGTTCTATGGCATGTTGATCACCTTAAAGGGATCCATTGTAATAGCGCTGTTTGTCAGAATCTTTAATTTAAATTCACCAATGGGATTGGGTACCACTGGAGATTTTTGCTCTTACTCTTTGTTTTATAATGTTCTATTGTGAACTACTGGGAATCTTTGGAGTAAGGCACTATAGAAATATTGTTAAATCAACCAACCAATCAATCAATTGGCAGATCAATAAACTGTGATTTAATAATACCACTGCATGTTGGCTCATATATATAAAAATATAAAGGCATATCAGAGCAAAAATATTTAGAATCTGATCATTACATCTACTTTTCTACAACATGTGAGGAATACGATATGTACACTCCCTCCCCATCTCACTAACTTACAGGTTTGGCCCAAGCATAAGATATAAGTAATACAGATATTATTTGTTAAGTATTCTGTTCGATGCAGCATTGAAGAGGCAGTAGGTGAAAAAGCAACTCTCTTTATTTCAAGTCAAAACAGAAACTAACAACCAATGCTCCACCCATACTTATAGACTCAGCCTAAAGGCAGCAGCCAATAGGAACACAGTATTCTCCTGCTTAAATGCGTAATAAGTAGTCTGCAGACAGAAAGTCTGGCTTGTTGGCCACGTGGCCTGCTAACCGTTTTTCACAGTTCTCAGCATCTCAATTCTCAGACTTTAACTCAATACATTACACCTCTTCCCCCTAGATCATTTACACTTATAAGACCTTTTCTGTTTGTGCAACAAAAACATTACAATTGTTCCAATGGCAAAAATGGCATAACTCTGTGCATAAATATTACACTGTTCCAATGGCAAAATACATCAGCATTCAATTTTACAATGACAGAAATCTTATGTAGTCGTTTAAGTACTTCGGTGGCTCTTTTACCTGCTCTGAACGTCTCGGAGCTGCTGCTAGCTCCCGGTCTATGAGCTCGCCTGCCAGGCTTGGTCGACCAGGGCTGCGTGTTCCATTCATCACGAGTAGAGCCGATTCTTGGAGGCTGGTCTGACCAGGTAGACCCAAGCCTGTGTCCATCTCTTTATGGCTGGTCTGTCCTGGTAGACCTGAGCCAGTGTCCCGTAGTGGAATAGGGCCCACTGGACCAACATTTGGAGCCTATTGATGGCATTGTCCTGTAGCCAAAGTGCCTGAGTTAGGGGGAGTCTCACCATTTGCAAACCCTCCGTTAGGCAATCGAAAAGTCTCGCCCTCGCTTGGGGACTCGGATGCACGTCGCAATCGTGTTCTCCCTCCCCCTGAACAGAATCATGAGCTAGCGGCTGGGTTGCTATTCTCTGTCGCAGCTGGTCAATGTCCCTGCGAAGCACACGACCATCTTCCAAGACTACTTCATATGAGAGCGGCCCTGACACCTTACCAATCACAGCTACCACCCACAGTGCCCCTTGCCCATAGTTCCATGCCCACGCCGGGTCGCCAACTTGCAAGTGGCTTGGAGCCTTTGGCTGCTGTGCTTGTGAAGCAACCCTGTCTGGATGTAAGCGATCCAGCTTTGTAATCAAGCGCCGCCCCCATCTTAATTCTGCCAGGCTTCTTCCAGTAGAAGTGCAGGGTGTTGTGCGTTGGCAGAGTAAGAAATCTGCCAGCCTATGGTACCAGTTGCCAGTTGCAATCCTCTTCAAGGATTCCTTGGTCATTCTGACCATGCATTCCACTTGGCTGTTAGAGGCCAGGTGAAAAGGAGCCAAGGTGGCGTGCCTAATCATATTAGCCCTTAAAAAGGACTGGAATTCTGCAGAAGTAAATTGAGCCCCATTATCTGAGACTATGATATCAGGGAGCCCATGCGTTGCAAAGATGCTGCGTAGAACCTGGATGGTCCTAGCAGTAGTCATAGTGGATACTGGAGTGCTCTCTAACCACTTGGAGTGGCTGTCCACTACTATGAGGAAGAGTTGCTCCTGAAATGGGCCTGCAAAATCAATATGAATCCTCGACCACAGGGCTTGTGTGGTTTCCCATCTGTGGACCGGGGCATGTGGCATTTCTGGCCTTGACTGCTGGCAAATAATGCAGCTGTGGACCTGGGCCTCGATATCTTTATCGAGCCCAGGCCACCAAAGGTAGCTTCGCACAAGTGCCTTCATCTGGACTATTCCCGGATGTCCCTCATGCAGAGATTCAAGGATTATGGTCCTCAGTGAGGTCAGGATTACGACCCGACTGCCCCACAAAATGCAACCCTTATGAGTGGATAACTCATTCTTCCTTCTCCAAAAACTCTGAAAGTTAGGTCCCGGACACATTTCCAGCCATTCTGTGAGCACCCAGTTCAACACGCAACTCAGTGTGTTGTCTGAAGCTGTTTCAGCAGCCACATCCCCTGCGTTAAGGGGAGACTCCAGCAAATCCTAGATAGCCAGGATGCAGTTAGCTGGAGCTGGGTCTGGCTCTAAGTGCGGTAGGAGTAACCTACTAAGGCCGTCTCTGTGGCCCATTTCTTTGCCCGGTTTATGAATCAAACAATAACTATAAGCGGACAGGAATATTGACCACCTCAACATCCTAGGAGAAATAATCTGGGGTGTTTGCTTGTTCGTAGTGAACAACCCCAGAAGTGGCTTGTGGTCTGTGAAGACCATGAAATGGTGGCCATACAAATAGTCATGGAACTTTTTTATACCTGCCACGATGGCCAATGCCGCTCTATCAATCTGTGCGTAATTGTGTTCCGCTGAAGAGAGGGTTCTAGAATAATAGGCTATGGGAACTTGTGTTCCATCAGCCTTAAGATTGCTTAACACAGTTCCAATCCCATATGGGGATGCATCACAGGCAATGCTGATTGGCAGCTGCTCATTAAAATGGGTCAAAACTGAATTTGATGACAGCAGTGATTTAACTGCTGCAAAACTTCGCTCGTGGACGCTTGCCCACTTCCATTGAGCCTTTTTGTCCAAGAGCCAGTGTAAAGGCTCTGCCATTGCAGCCTTGTGGGGAAGGAAGGTGTGATAAAAATTAAGGAGTCCCAAAAAGGGCTGAAGTTCTCCTTTTGTCTTGGGACTGGGTGCCTGCTGAATTGCTTTGAGCTTGGATTCAGCAGGATGAATGCCTTCGGCATCTATACGAAAACCGAGGAACTCTGTGGAAGTAACATTTTTCAGCCCCGCTTCGTGGAAATGCTTCAAGATGGCCCTAAGCCTGTCAGTTAGGATTTCAACTGATTCCCTGGCAATGAATCGAAATACAGGCACACACCTGGAATATTTTGGAGCATGCGCTCCATTATGTTCTGAAAAATCCCTGGGGCTACACTAACCCCGAACTGTAACTGCTGCACCTTGAAAGCTCCCCTGTGGGTTACTATGGTCTGGGCCTCAGCTGTGGCGTCATACACTGGCAGCTGCTGATAAGCCTGGGCCAAATCTAATTTGGCGAAAATGCGACCTCCCTGTAGAGATGCCAAAATGTGGGTGAGTACAGGCACTGGGTACGAGTGCTGCTGGAGGGCTTTATTTAGCGTGCATTTATAGTTGGCACAAATGCGGACCTCCCCGTTGGCCTTAAGTGGCGTAACTATGGGAGTTTCCCATGGACTGCTATCCACCGGCTCTAAAATGCCTTGTAGCAACAGCTTGTCCAACTCTTCATTGATTCTTTGCTTAAGGGCGAAAGGCACCCAACGAGGCTTTGTTGGTGCTATTGTAGGGTCAAGCTGGAGGGCAATTGGGGGACCTTTGTACTCCCCTAACTCTGGGCTGAAAACATCAGCAAATTGTTTACAAACTGCCGAGAGGCTCGACGTCTGCAAGCTATTTAACCCGGTCACTTGAATTCCCAATGCATCAAATCAATCGAGCCCAATGAGGCTAGTGCAGTTGCCCTCAACTACTACAACTTCCAGGGGACCCTCAAAATTCCTGAACTTCACCCCGAGTGTGGCCTCCCCCTTGATTTTACATGGGAGTTTTGGAAATCGGTTAGAATGAGGTTCGATGGCCTGAGCTTAACTCACTTGCCACTATGACTACAAATTTTCTGGAGAGTCCTTTGGAAAATTATTGATCAAGCTGGCCCCATGTCCAACTCCATGTCATAAGTAACCCCTTGCAACTTTACTTCTCCTTGAGTGGGCGATGGGCACCTGTCCTAAACACGCTCCTTCAACTAGCGCAATAGCCCACCCTGTTTTGTCCGGGAACCCCAGTACCTTTCCAAGGCAACTCTTCTGATGAGTGTTCTCTCCTATGACCCCTACAAACAGTGGCGATGTGGCCTTGCTTGCCACACACCCTGCTTGTTGCTGTGCGGAACCGGCATTCCACCCATTTGTGTCAGCCTCCACATCCGACACATCGAGAAAAGGGAACTGTCTTGTCAATTGGTCATTGGGGCCTTCTTTCAGGTGGTTGCTGTAACCGATCGACTTCGTGGTCTGATTCAGGGTCTTCAACTCTCTCAGCACTCTCTTGGTGGATGGCCACCATGCAAGGAAGGCTCTTGGAGAGCCATAGAGCTTTGACAGCTCCGCCAGCTGCTTCTTCGGCTGTGATCTCCTCTCTCTTTCTCGAATATCTTCTGTTGAAGCTCCCGACTCCTTAAGCCACAAATTAAACAGTCCCTCAATCTTTCTTTGAGGTCCTTGAATTCACAAAGTTGGGCTGCTTGACGAAGAGCGGCTATGAAGTTGGTGGTGGATTCGCTGGGACATTGGTCTTGCTGTTTGAAGGCGTGCCGCCAGGCAATGACCGATAGCTTGGGCTCAAAATGTTCTTTGAGCATCTTATTAAGTTCTGAGTATGCAATGGACTCGGGCGGAGCTGGTGCAACCAAGTTCTCGGCGATGTCAAAAGTCGCCTGACCACACACACACAGCAGCGTCACGGCCTTCAAACCGTCGTCTCGAACTTGATTAACCCGCAAGTAGTTTTCAAGTCTCATGACGTAGGAGCTCCACCTCTCTGGATGAGCAATGTAGGAGCTCCACCTCTCTGGATGAGCAATGTCGAATTCGGAGAGTTTTCCGATCTTAGCCATGGTGAGTTTTTCGTGGGCCTCTCAATGCCTCATGCTGCGCAGACTTCCATGGGACTTCCAGGATGTATCCTTGGAAGCACTCTCCTCCAGTGTTTCCATACTGGTAGGATAGAGTGAGGGGGGGACGCCGTTCTGACCAAGCGTCTGCTAGGCCTAACCCCCATAGTGACTCAGCTCTTCGTGGTGAGGCAGCATGATCCCACCTTCGTCGCCAGTGTTAAGTATTCTGTTTGATGCGGCATTAAAGAGGCAGTAGGTGAAAAAGCAACTCTCTTTATTTCAAGTCAAAACAGAAACTAACAACCAATGCTCCACCCAGTTCTCAGCATTTCAATTCTCAGACTTTAACTCAATACATTACATTATTGATCTGTTTTTATGTGTTTCGGTTTAACTTTTGCCTGACAATAGATTTTTTTCCTATTATTATCTCTATGTGCTTATTCCCTTCTTCATGTCCACCTGAAACAGTTATCCCAATAAGAAAATAAGGGCAAGGGGTTATTTTAAACTTTTTTTCCTTTTTCTTTTACTCATAGTCAACAGTTGTAACTCTTCTTCTATATATTAAAAATTATTCCTATTTTACTGGCAATGTGTTGCAATAATGTGGTGATTTCAATTACAAAGAAAACTTTGCACATTATCTGAGAATTCCCCAGAGCAATATCCTTTAGCAATTCATCTTAAGGCATTTTAATTAAAATTGAGTTTTGAGTAAATTACCAATAAATTTTTGCAAATAAACTTCCTAATCAAGGAAAGAGGGATTTAATAACTCTTTTGTTGTTAATCACTGTTCCAGAACAAAGATTTGCATTAGTAATAGGGAAAACTCTATTAACATTTTTTTGAATTGCATCATTTTATAACAATTGCAAAGCCAGATTGGAGACACCATGCAAAATGGGAGGGATCTTATTTAATGAAGGCATTTGGGAACCGTGATTTAAAAAACTTGGCACATAGATCTTTTCCCTTATTAAAATAATATATTTTGGAGCAATGAGCTTTAGGGAGTGATGTGGTATGTTCTGGCAACACCTGGATATTTATCAAGGAAGCATTAGCTGCACATGATTCATTATACGGATATTTCATAGTCAAAATCCGTATAGAAGACATGACGAAAACTCCTTAATCTCACAATAATGGACAGACTGAACCATAATTTCAATTGAAAAACTGAGCATCCTTGACTAAATTAAATCCAAAAATGATAAGGAACCTCGAAGCGTTGTAACCTGAAAATTATCTGTACTTGCATTTTCCAATGTTTGTTTGTTTGTTATATTTGTGTAGCTGCCAATCTAACCTAAGTACTTAGGAAGGGTTCTTGTGTTTTCTTAGTAAGCGCAGGAAATAATTTGTCCAAACCATGAAGGCTGATACACTGACCTGTCTGCTAGCAAGGACTGGTGTGGTAAGATGTCCCATTGGTCCCATTGTTGGGGACTAGAGGGTGACCCTGGGGGGACAGCCACTTCCTCAGTTGCTGGGGGACATGCTGTCTGACTAAAAATAGGACAGAGATAGAGAGAAGGAGATGAGAGAAAAAAAATCTGTGCAAAATAGAGTGAATGGAGTAGCTAGAGAGAAAAGCTGGTGACTCAAGACAAGAAGAAGGAACCCAGCTGGCTGTAAGTTACTGCTTCACCCAAGACCTAAGAAAGGAAGAAGATTGGCTATTGGTGGCAAAGACTTGGTCACTGGAGAAGGCTCACATTTATGGCTATTTGCAACATTCTGCAGTCATATGACCCTGGTTTACAATGGTTTTTTTTTTTCAAGAAACCAGTACAATGGGTTTGCTTAGCAATCATGGCATTTGCTTAATGACCACCACCAATAAAATCAGTATAAAATCATGTGTGGTTGTATGACCCGCTTAATGACTAGTCTGACTTACGACCAAAATTCCAGGCTCAGATATGCTTGTAAATCAAGGACTATCTGTATTAAACATTAGCACAAAAATATACTCATTATTCACACTGCATACTCAGGCAGAATTGAATTAAGAGCTCTTTTAGTATAATAATTAATGTCAAACCTTAAATGAACATTTTATAGCATTTGGAGCTTAAATGATAGTGCTTTTTGATAGAAAAGGAAATCTATGGCTCTTTAGAGAGAAAAAATCTATTTGTTTTTTTTGTTGTTTTTGTAATTTACAGGTGTTATCATTTTTAGGACACTATGGATCACAGAAGACTTAGATCCAATTAGTCCTTAAAATAATAGGTTCTCATAAAATGGCACATATACATTTATAAAATAGTTATATATTAGAGGAAAAAAACTGGCATACTTTACTGGAATGAAAATATATATATTCTATGGGCAAGAATTAGTGGAAGATCATCTAGAATCTTCTAGGTGCTCTGGATTTCAACCCCATCTAGAATTCAACCTAGACAACATGGCAAATAACAAATTTATCCTCCATAAGTTGTAATAAAAAAACTGACTGCAGATGTTTTGAATACACTTTTTAACAAGTCTTCAAAACTAAAGCCAGACAATTTTTGGAAAAAAAAATTGAATAAAATGCATATAAACTGGAAGAGAAAAGGAGGGAATTTGAATAATAAAGACAAGGGCTCCCTCTAGCAATAGCTCAGGAAGTTTTTAAGAAAATTCTATGAAATAAAAATGGTGAACAATTTCTTCTGTTCTCCTGCACCAAAATATTGTATGTGCTTTATGAAAACTGTTTGTTAGTAATATAATTATCAAGAGACATATAAGTTGCATTGTTACCTGAAAACTATTTGTACTCGCATTTTCCAATGTTTGTTTGTTTGTTTATTGTATTTACATAGCTGCCAATCTAACACAGGATGAGTTCTTGTGTTTTTCTTAGTAAATACAGGACATACTTTGTATGAACCATCTTTTTGTTAAACATATTTATTTATTTGCATCCCACCTTCATTATATGAGATTCTTTCTACAGATCCTGATTCACATATGAAGGCGTTCTGGCAACTAATATTGTCATGGAATGCCCTAAGTCTGAGATATATCTTTTTTTTACTCCTTTGTTAATTTCTCTTACATTGTTAACATTTACTAAATTGTATTGATGAAGACGGTTAAAAATTATTTATTTAGTCAATGGAGAGAGCATACGGCCCTCAGGGGTGGCTGTGTTAATTGGCTGGGTACTCAATATGATTTTTCCTAGCTTCACTTGTTGCTTCCTATCTGTCAAAAAGCTAATAATCCACCTACAAGTATGGATAGGCACAGCTGGCTGAATCAGTTTAGAGCAAAGAATTTCTAGAATGATGGTACTCAGTGCCGAGCTGAAGTCTACAAAAAGGACTTGTGCATAGGTCCCTGGGGAATCAAGATATTGCAAAATGTAATTCAGTGCCATATTATTAGCATTATCTGCCAATCTATTTGCTCAGTAGGCAAACTGCAAGGAGTCTACCAGCAGATCTGTAATCATTTTCAGGTGGGCCAGCACTAACATCTCAAATGTCTTCATTAAACTACAGGTGTCAGAACAACTAGTCTGTAGTCATTTAACTCCCCGATGTAACATGGGCACCAAGAACTGTGCATACTGCTACATCCTGCATCAGGTGTAGATTCCGAATATTCTTCAAGGATAGCTCCACGTTGAGTGCATTGCAGCAATCCAAGCGAGATATGATCAGGACATGAGTGACTATGCGCAGGGCCTCATGATCCAGATAAGGGCACAACAGGTGCACAACACAAAGTTGCTCATAGAGATGGGGGGGGGGGAGAGAGATGATGGAGATCTATCTTCATTTTATTTTTTAAAAAATATTTCTGGCTTATAAGTATTCTAGAATACATGGTTTAAACTCTATTAATTAAATATAATATTTTAAATTTAAATAAATAAATAAAATGTCATGCTTGCCTTTATGGCTACATTCTTGCTTTCAGATTTGAAATAGTCAGGGACTCTTAGTTTAGGTTGACAAACATATTTATTTTACTTTTTTCAGTTTTTAATTCTTCCATCTTACGTATATCTTGTATTAGTATAATACTAAGTTTGGCCTAGTGATTATGGTACCAGGCTAGAAAACAGGAGACTATGAGTTCAAGTCCTACCTTAACATAAAAGCCAGACAGGTGATTTTAGGCCAGTCACCCAGCTGGCTTTCATGTTAAGGGTTATTGTTATGGGGAAAATAAGGGAGGAAGGTGTGCTGGATATGTTCACTGCCCTGAGCTATTTCTAAAAATAATAAAGGCAAAATACAAATTAATAAATGAAATAAAATAATTAGTTGATGCTACCTTGTTTTCCTTTTTAATATTACTGTATTCTCAATATTCAGGGAAGGAACCTGACATCACTTGTCCAATGTCCTCAATACTATGACTAAATATGCTTCCATATTTAGCTATCCCATCTTTACTTTAAGCTTTGCAAGGATACTTATGCTGATTGATGGAAATAGAGCTAGTAAAAAAAAAAAAAGCTTCATCGCTTATGTACAAAATCATAAAGATTATTGGATGTCAAGAAACTTACAGAGAATGGCACAGTTATGTACTGGATGTTTGCCAGCATATACAAGACAATATTTTGCCAGGCATAACAGATCATCACCCCATCCAGGAAGGAAATGCTTGAGGTTCTAAGGAAATGCCAAGCCAGACTCAAGACATATCAGTGGATGATATCATGCTTTTCCCTCTGTTCCCTGGAGGAAATGTAAAATCAGAATCTACAGCTGTGCCACGCCTATACAAAGCTTCCTTTGACATCATTCTGATGTTTCTTGGTACAAAGATTTATAATTGTCTAACCTGACATTTTAAAGGTTTATCTATTTTCCTAGAAATGAGTGACATATGCACTCACCTCTGAGGTATATCTCAGCCTCTGATCTCTCGTAATTTTCTATCATGCCTGGAAGAAGCCCTTTTCATCACTCACCTTGAGAATTTGGACAGGGCATTACACAATACTGTATAATTGTGTATAATTAACTTGTTACTATAGAGATGCTGGCATCTTTCATATATGTCAATCTCATGTAGGAAAGGACTGAAGAAACGTCTTGGTTGAGAAGCGAGACATTTTCAAGGAAAAAACCCTAAGAAAGTCTAGTTATTTTGGGGGAAAGGCATCTTTGAGACAATCACAATCTGGATAATTGAGACTCTCCATAGATATGTCAACCTCACTTCTCAAGGTTTGGAGTGTGGAAGAGATAATGCTCATCCCATGAAGAAGAAATGATAATCTTGGTGATGAAAATAAATAGGGTTTGTGAAAGTAATTGAGCTTTGAATTGCTGGACAGGCTAAAAGTGTGTCTAAGAGTGTTGGTACATTGTATGTCCCTCTCAGTTGATGGAATATATGAAATTATATATTGATTGACAAGGTAGCATTTAGATTAGACATCCTACTTGGATAACATGAGCATGCTTAGATAAAAATGGGCTTTGATTATACTTCTGGAATACTGTCCAAATTGTGCCCAAATTGGGCAATATTGTGTCCTTATTGTTAGCAAGGAATGCTGCATGTGACATGGGTATGACTAAAACATGTAATATTATTTATGTTACTAAAAGATTAGAACTACTTTATGTTATGGGAAAGGCTTGATTGATTAAAGCTATTGCAGGTAACATTAGTTGGATGTCTATGGGCTCATCTGCTGAAGACCTGGCATATGGAAGATTGCAATTTGGAACATAAAAAGAGTAAATAGTAAAGATAATGAATTGCAAATGAGAGGACAGAAAAATGAATACATTTTCTATCTGTGAAACTAAGAGACAAGGAATGTTGTAATAGATATGAATGAAGGTAGTCTGATCCAGATCTAGGAAATGGAGGCAAAAATATGTGCAGAAAGTGAATGTGTGTGGCAAAAGTATGCATTTGTGTTATCTACATCAATGCAGATGCATATGAAAGTAAAAAATTAGAATGGATATAATAGCATGTTGCTATCTAGTAAATGTTGATAATGGAAATAAAAGATGAAGTTTGAAGAAATAGTGAAAAAAAATATTACAAAATAGACTAATTCGAACCCAAAGAATGGAAGGTGGGCATAAATGTAAATGAAGTGAAAGCTATAAGAACAGAGTGAAAAGAATTAATTTACTTAGTGCTACGTGAGATTATTGTATGCATAAAGATGGAAGGAATTGGCACTACCCACAATGGAGAAATGATTGGTGAAGATGATGGAACTTTCTAAATTAACCTCTTGGTTTAGAGAAAAGAAAAAGCTATATTAAGGTTGGCTGGAAATCCTTTATGGACTTTTTGCATAAAACAGAAAAATGAACCTATCATTTACAGTTTTGATTATTAGACATGATAGATTATAGGAAGTAGAGAGTTACATTGTAATCATAGAATAAGAGATAATTTATAATTGTACTTTTAACTGCTGTAAAGATGATTGGAAGCTCCTTCTTTGTTTCTTTTTTGAACATGGGTGTCCTCAGGGAACGAAGTACATAGCAGTATCATGATGCAAACTCTGGCCCTTTCTAGTTGTGGTGTTATATTGTAACATCATGATGTTTCTTAGTATGCCAGTGAAACATCTGCAAGCAAATATTCAAGCTCAGAGACCACCAAGGACTCTACAGTTCAACCTAAGCTGCATAGATTCTCTTCTATTGGCATCTTTAGTTTTGTACAATACATAAAGGTCCAACAAGGGGATGTATTTTGTAATCAAAGCTTTTCAAAGTACTGTAACCGTTTCTTAAGTGGCAGAGATCTTAGTATTTTCAGATCAAGATTGTTCTTCCATGAAAGAAACACCAGTCTCAACATGTACCATTATTATTTAGTAAGTGCAAAACGAAATTCCTTCCTATATGAAACAACTCTGTGGAAATTACTTATGAACTTCACTAAATTCAAATCTATCTTTCACCATGAGATGAGATTACAACTCCAGCACAATTATATCAAATGAAAATATTCTGTGCATAAACATGAAATGGACAAGTTGTAAGCTTTAGTATATTTAAAGTGATTTTTTTCATTATTAAAGGGACATGTAACACAAGGACTATTCAAGGATGTTTTTCTGTTACTATGACAAAAACATTGGTTTATTGTTGGCACTTCTACTGCTTGGTTAAAAAAAGCCAGATATCAATCACATTGATCATAAATTCATTACACATGCTTACCTACCACATATGACTGGTATGGATGCTTATGTTTCATAATTTAACATTTTGTTTATTACGTTGTCATTGTTTCATCTCTGGCTCATTGGCAACGGTTACAGAATGGAAATTCTAACACTTTATCAATGAATATGTGGTTGACTTTTTTTTCAGCTTGTTGTTTTGGTTTCAGGCTAAGAAGAAAGTTGGTCATGATAACTTCCCAACAGAAAATAAAATTTAGTATTTGTTTTTTGTTTTTGTTCTCTCTCTCTTCTGTTTTGCAGAACTGATTAGGACAGCCACATGTGACTCAAATAATAGCAGATCTCTTTCTTTCTTATCCCAAACTTAAATTTATGATCTCTGGATGTGTTATTTAATCTAGATAGAATCTTAGTGAATTCCCAAGATTTTCTGTAAAATTTTCTGCAGTTAATTGAATGTGTCCCTAAAAAATATAAGCATTTTAATAACTTTCTTTGAGTAATAAAGAGATAACTCAAGTGGATAGGACTTGAGTTCATTTTTGGAGGCTCAACCCCTGCTTTCTCTTTTTTTAAAAAAAATATTTTGGGTGGCTTGCTGCTGAACTTCTTGTACATTATGGAGATCACCCAGAGAACTGGTTGGGTTATCCATATCCATGTATTAGGAGAAATTTAATAAAATATACTTTGTTTTTATTATGAACAATTTAAAATGTTTCAAGAATAAAGAACATGTATACACATATATATGTATTTTTAAAAAGTTTAATATTTAATACTTTCTCTGTGTTGTTTTTTAAACAGATGTGTGAGCAAAAGGCATGCTTGAGTGTTCTCTTTTAATATATCATTCTATTAAATCTTCTGAAAAGTTTTATTCTTTGTAACCTTGACCCTGACAAAGAAATCATTCCTGTGAATCAGTTTCCCATTTCTCAAAGAATGTTTTATAGCCCCGTTTATGAATGATAGAAAATATTATAACTGATAAAAAGACGTAGGGAAAGTTTCAAGTATAGAAATATACAAAGTGTATATCATTTAGTCCTGTTCAGGGCTTTTTTTCAGCCGGAACGCGGCGGAACCGCGTTCCGGCACCTTTTTCCGGGCCGGCCGCACCGGAAATAGCCCTTCCCACACCGGAAATAGCCCCTCCCAAATTTTACTTGCATTCCTGTTCTCTAAAGGGGCGGTCCTAGGGTTTGATGAGGGCGTGGCCAGGTTTGAGTTCCGCCACCTTTTCTCCGAGAAAAAAAGCCCTGGTCCTGTTTATGAAATTGTGTCAGGTGCAAGAAACCAGAGGCCAAGACAGAGTTCAAAAATATTGCGAGTTTTATTCCATGCAACCTATACACAAGAATCTGATCTACTAATGGTCAATGTGAATTTGTGCCAGGTAAAAGTCAATGGACTTCGGTGGGGGGGGCTGGACTAAGATATCTTTTGGGGACTTAGGGACTCCAGACTGATGAGGCATTTGACCCTGCCCTCAGGTTCAGCCTAGTCATCTCCTACATCTTGGTTGAGATAAATCCTTTGAGGCTATTCAAAGTTTTACAAACCCTTTTTCTGTGCTGAGATCTCTATCTAATGTAATGCACAGGAGAGAAACGGAGCAATAACAATATAGGCGAGAAAATGACCAATTTTATTCTGGGGAAAGATATCCATTGTGGTTTGCCACTTGAGCAGCTGCTTTTTTTGAAATACATTCACACCAAAAGAATAATTAGGATAAGAAACTAAACACAGAATTTCAGATTGAGGACAGCCATCTACCACTCAACCTAGAACTTGCACAACTTATTCCGGATGGGAACTGAGCAGATCACTAACACCCTTAGTATCTGATGACCAACAAAGAATTTTTCAAAGAGACAGGCTTGATGTTTTACCTTCCTTGGTTCTCAATGGGAGATTTACTAAAATCTTCATGGGTATGAAAACCTGTCAAAACAATGCAAATGGTGCTGAAACTGTGATTGTATGCTGCTCCTATTATCGGTATACTCAAGAAATGTTCTTTTTTTTTTTGACATGTTTAATATGTCATAATGATCATTTTCATCTTGATTTTCTTCTCTCAAATAAAGTACTATTTATTACATATAATGTTGCATAGGCAAACAGAATTCCTCTTTTACTTTTATATCTTTATTTGCATTTATATTGTTTTTGTGGCCTTCAGTTAATAGTCTTAGAATTAAGATTATTAAGAATCTTCATAAAGAGAGTTTAGTCTTTTAATATTATAGTATTGTATAATACTATAAATTGTATAATAATTTAGCAATCCCTGCTTTTGTCCCTCATAAATTTCAGTGTTATTGAAACATCTGTAATTCTTTATCAATGTACCTTATGCTGATTTATGTCCAATATAAAGATTTGATTGATTCATTGATTCATTGATTGATTGATAGCAATCACCCTGCTTTCAATTTTGGGCTCATGACTTTTCTTATTGCAGTCTTTTTATTGCACTAATTAAATATACATATACACAGTCACACACCTACACACACACACACCACAATTCTTATGCTACTTCCACCCACAAAAGAACCATTCTTGCTGTTTACCATTTGGCAGTGATTGAAGATTTTGTAATATAAAATGACAACATTTTTAATGCCCAGTAGAAATATAGTTATTAAATTTATTTTGCAATAAAATTTATAGCAGATTTTTTTTTTTGCATTCGCTTTAATAAAATAACTCAATTTGAAAATCAATGACATAACATGTCTAAAGAGTATCACTGATATATTATGATAAATGAAGTATATGGCTCTAGAAACTTAAATATCTAAACGTACAGTAATAGGAGTTTGCTAATAAGATTATTTCTAATTTCTAAAATGTTTTGGCTGATTTTTCTGAGGTTGTTGTAAAACAGTGTAATGTAAAAGCTGCAGCAACCTAGACAAACAAGGAATACTTGAATCACTGCTATGAAACTGCATATAAAATCATTCCTTCCAAAAAGAATACGTGGATACAGAGAATTTGACAATGTTTACCCTGAACAGATTTTATAGTAGCTTGTTAAATCTAATGTAATTTGAGTCAGCTTTCCAAAATCTTTGATCATATGCCTTACAGGGTTTTTCCACCTTATACTTGGAACTTGAAGAATGAAAATAGGAGACGGTGACACTTAACAATGATGGCAGAAGTACTATATAATTTTCCTGTATATTGCAAAATTGTTTTATTTCTATTTTTACTATTTACCAAGAGCTGCAATAGTAACTAGATGACTCAAGCACGGTAGTCACCAAAATTAGTTTGCTTCAGGCACATTTTTATTACTATATATTTTAATTAAAAGAATTACATCATTAGGTAATTGATTATACAAGCAGTGAAAATAAACTGAGATAAAATATAACCATGATCAGTAGCAAATCATCCTAAGAAATTTTGGCTTTCAATAGACAACATTTCCACTTTATGGGCACGTGAAAGTATAATAATTTTATACCATAATATTTTAAAAAATATATAAAAGAGAAAGTTAAGCAAGTATTCACTAACTTTCTATGTGTCTGTCCCAGTGATTGACATATGCACATAAGTATTAAATTCTAAATCAAAGGGACAGAAAAATGCAAAGATTTGTACTCTACTTGATTTTTAAGTTAAAGGCTGTAAATATATTTATAGCTCACTTTGTGTTACACTATATTTCCAGGGAAATACTGAATTTGACTATGAGAATTGTTAGCATGACAATTGGATTAACATATACATCACTATGAATGACAAATACAGGATATGAATCATAAAATAACATAAGCGACTATGATATAGATACTTAATAGTATGAATTGATCTACTTGTCAAACTACAGCAGAAAAATGCCCACTGTATGAGTTCACACATCAAGCTGATTTACTTTTGAAATCAATGTAATAATTAGATGATTCCCAATCTTATGAACTCATCGCTATAGACTGTTAGAGATCAAGTGTATTGCAGTACTGCAAAGCCAGAACTGAAAACAGCACTCCAAAATCCTTAAGTTCTACTCTTCCTTCCCTTAACTGTCTCTCATTGCTCCCTCTAGTGCAGGGGTCCCCAACCCCTGGTCTGTGGACCAGTACTGGGCCATGGCATGCCAGCAACCAGTCCACACAAACAAGCAAAGCCCCATCCGCAGG
>NW_015386656.1:137558-218648 GCF_001527695.2 Protobothrops mucrosquamatus | reverse complement strand
GTTGCTCTTCTCTGTACTCTTTCTAGAGTCTCAACATCTTTTTTACATCGTGGTGACCAAAACTGGATGCAGTATTCCAAATGTGGCCTTACCAAGGCATTGTAAAGTGGTATTAATACTTCACGTGATCTTGATTCTATCCCTCTGTTAATGCAGCCCAGCACTGTGTTGGCTTTTTTGGCAGCTGCAGCACACTGCTGGCTCATATTTAAATGATTGTCCACTAGGAATCCGAGGTTTCTCCCTGCATAATTTCCACAGGCAAAGACTGTGCAGAAAACTGCAATCCCACTCTCCATTCTGGGTACTCTAAGGGCCACTCACTTCAGAGAGGAAGAGACTCACTCTTCCACCTCAGGTGCTCAGTAGCCAGCCCTACCTTGCTAGCAGGTATCTGAGTCAATTTCTCTTTTTACATATAATATAGTTCTTTCTTCACGATCCTCAGGTGAGCTCGAGTGAAGCCTTCTCCTCCTCCTCTTCCTTGGCTGCCACATGGAACTACTTGCCACTTTTTTGAGGGGAGGGGGAATTAGAAAGCCACTGACTGCAAGGAAAACTGCATCCCCACTTCTGATTCTGGTGGGTCTCCAAGGATCCCCTCCCTCCAGATAAGAAAGGGCTCTTGCATTGACCAGCCTTATCTTGCCAGCAGGCATCCAAGTCATTTATTCATTCTTCCCTTACTGGCCACCACTGTTAGAGATTTAAATTTTTGGCCTCGGTTCCAAAGTAGCCAATTGCTACTCACCTGTTGGGCATTGCTGCCAGGTAGGGGCCAGAGGGAGATGGGAAACAGGGTGGGGATATCTTGGAAGTATAGTCGGAAGTGTGGTGATGTTGAAATGGTCACAACTCTGGCAAATTTCAATTCTTTATTACATATACATAAGGATAATATGTGACAAGTAGTAGCATTAAAAAATATATTGTCAAAGAACAGAGTTTAAAAATTTCCGCGATGATTCATCTTTCTTTGAAAAATTGAAATATATATGATGCAAGTAGGGAACAAGAAAAGTATATTTCTCAAGTGGAAACTCCCTTGTTTCCTAGAAAGAAAAAATTATTTTCTGTTCTGCTTTTTTTTTTTTGATACTGGGAATAAACCTAATATATCTCTGAGAAGTCTGCACTCTGTTGTTCTTGTTAATGAGTATCAAGCTGTATATTTAAAAGAGACTTCTAAGGTCCCACGTTGTCAATTTTCCTCATAACAGAATTATATCCCTATCTTTAAATGTTGTCCATTGTGTTATACACACACACACACTCACAAACACACACATATTGTTTAAAACTGTATATAAGAATGTGATTGTACAGGTAATCCTCCACTTATGATTATTTGTTTAACGACAGTGCTGAAAAAAAATGACCTATGACCAGTCCTCACACTTACGTCCATCCTTGTATCCCCATGGTCAGTTAATAAAATCAGGCAAGTGGGATGTATTTATGGCAATTGCAATATCCTGGGGTCACATGATTGCCATTTCTGACTTTTCTAAGGACTTCAAACAATCAAAGCCAATGAGGGAAGCCAGATTTGCTTAATGACCTTATGACTCACTTAAAGACTGCATCACTTAGCAGTCCCAGTTGTGGTCCTAAGACTAAGACTATCTGTATCACAGGAATTACAGTACACGAGGTTTTACTTTAAGCTCTTTGTCCAATGATCTCTGCAGTGGGATCTATTTAGTGTCATCCATACTACAGGATGAACATGAATATCCTAGTCTCAAATAGCCAAGAGGTGGCAGAAAACGGAATCTGCAGTCTGGCATCTGTCTTGTTATCCTGGCTAGTAGAGAATGGATGGAGAACATCAGCAGGCCAAACAGTACATACCATATCACCTGTCTGTTCTTATTTCCTTTCTCTATGGCCTTGAGTAAACTTTGTTTTGGAGCAGAGGAAATATTCAGTGGCACCCAAGGACTGCAATATGCCAGGAGATGGTTCAAAGGAACAAAGATGAATCACAGTGGTGCTTGCATTTTCCATTGTTTGGGGTTGGGAATTTTCTCCTTTTAGGATGTCTTTCTGTGGTTTTTTTTTTTAAACAATGCTAGCCCCTATTGTAAGGCTTAATTCAGTGTTTTCCAGCTGAAAATGTTAAAGAACTGTGTTTTCAGTATCTGTGTGGGCAAAACTCAATTTTATGGTCAGAGTTGGACTAAAGACAGAGTCAAAGTTAGAGAAAGGATTTGGGCTACATATGGCTCTGGGGCCCATAATGGACTGCACATGTTATAGAGGTTTTTAAATCTAAAAGTTTCTAAAATATCTGTATTATGATGATGGTCTACTTCATGATCTAAGCCACCCTAGGTAACAACAATACATCTTATAACACTATATCTCAGTGACAGCGAACCTTTTAGAGACCGAGTGCCCAAACTTCAATCCAAAACGCACTTATGTATTGCCAGGTGCCAGGTGGGCGTGGCCCGCCGGGTGGACATGGCTACAGTGGTCATGGCAGATGGGTGGGCGTGGCCAGGGTGGGCTTGGCCAACTCAATGTTGCTCCTAGGGAGGGATGCCTGTGGGGGCTCGGCAGGGTTGGGGGAGATCCAGGGGTCTCTGGCAGGTGGGGTGGTGGGCAGGAGGCTGGTTCTGTGGGGTGAGGCGAGGCAGGGCGGGGGTGCCATGTCGCAGGGCAAGGCGAGGCAGGGGCTGGGGCGGCTGCTGCCTGACACCATCGGCCCCCACTCACAGAGGCCAGTGAGCACATGGGTGCTGAGATGCATCTGGCCACGTGGGATGTCAGCAAGTTAGTGGGCGGCTGGTTGAAGAGGACGGTTGCCATCTCCGGGGCATGGCGCATGTGCCCACAGAGAGGGCTCCGAGTGTCGCCTCTGGCACGCGTGCCATAGGTTTGCCACCACTGCTATATCTTATAACAGCGACCTTAGTTTGCTCTCTAGTTTTGTCACCATGCTAAGAAAGTCCTCACAGATGTTTTTGTCCTAATGTTTATCTTTCTACCACTAAAAGTTACAAAGAACAGAAAAGTAATAACATATTTAGCCATTGAGCTGCATGAATGACCACCTATCTTTTACATAGTTTCTTAAACACATTTGCCAAAGTTATATTTGAAAATCAAGATCAGGAGTAATAAATCCCAGTTCAAGCTTGCCATCATGTTTCTCTGGGAGAGAGAAGGAGAGTCTAAGGTTAAAAGGGATTGACAACATTTCTCTTCTTAATGTCTATTTTTTGGACATGATTATTAAGGGTCAGGGTATGTGGAAGCAATAGAGTTGATAATTGCTTCAAATACACAAGCTTTGGGGTGATGTTCACTTATTTCTTAGAGATATGAGATAGGTAAGCCCTATTCAAGAAAAGTCATGAGATTACATTCACGAGAAAGAAGAACTCNGTTGCTCTTCTCTGTACTCTTTCTAGAGTCTCAACATCTTTTTTACATCGTGGTGACCAAAACTGGATGCAGTATTCCAAATGTGGCCTTACCAAGGCATTGTAAAGTGGTATTAATACTTCACGTGATCTTGATTCTATCCCTCTGTTAATGCAGCCCAGCACTGTGTTGGCTTTTTTGGCAGCTGCAGCACACTGCTAGCTCATATTTAAATGATTGTCCACTAGGAATCCGAGGTTTCTCCCTGCATAATTTCCACAGGCAAAGACTGTGCAGAAAACTGCAATCCCACTCTCCATTCTGGGTACTCTAAGGGCCACTCACTTCAGAGAGGAAGAGACTCACTCTTCCACCTCAGGTGCTCAGTAGCCAGCCCTACCTTGCTAGCAGGTATCTGAGTCAATTTCTCTTTTTACATATAATATAGTTCTTTCTTCACGATCCTCAGGTGAGCTCGAGTGAAGCCTTCTCCTCCTCCTCCTCCTCCTCCTCTTCCTTGGCTGACACATGGAACTACTTGCCACTTTTTTGAGGGGAGGGGGAATTAGAAAGCCACTGACTGCAAGGAAAACTGCATCCCCACTTCTGATTCTGGTGGGTCTCCAAGGATCCCCTCCCTCCAGAGAAGAAAGGGCTCTTGCATTGACCAGCCTTATCTTGCCAGCAGGCATCCAAGTCATTTATTCATTCTTCCCTTACTGGCCACCACTGTTAGAGATTTAAATTTTTGGCCTCGGTTCCAAAGTAGCCAATTGCTACTCACCTGTTGGGCATTGCTGCCAGGTAGGGGCCAGAGGGAGATGGGAAACAGGGTGGGGTATCTTGGAAGTATAGTCGGAAGTGTGGTGATGTTGAAATGGTCACAACTCTGGCAAATTTCAATTCTTTATTACATATACATAAGGATAATATGTGACAAGTAGTAGCATTAAAAAATATATTGTCAAAGAACAGAGTTTAAAAATTTCCACGATGATTCATCTTTCTTTGAAAAATTGAAATATATATGATGCAAGTAGGGAACAAGAAAAGTATATTTCTCAAGTGGAAACTCCCTTGTTTCCTAGAAAGAAAAATTTATTTTCTGTTCTGCTTTTTTTTTTTGTACTGGGAATAAACCTAATATATCTCTGAGAAGTCTGCACTCTGTTGTTCTTGTTAATGAGTATCAAGCTGTATATTTAAAAGAGACTTCTAAGTTCCCACGTTGTCAATTTTCCTCATAACAGAATTATATCCCTAACTTTACATGTTGTCCATTGTGTTAACACACACACACACTCACAAACACACACGTATTGTTTAAAACTGTATATAAGAATGTGATTGTACAGGTAATCCTCCACTTATGATTATTTGTTTAACGACAGTGCTGAAAAAAATGACCTATGACCAGTCCTCACACTTACGTCCATCCTTGTATCCCCATGGTCAGTTTAATAAAATCAGGCAAGTGGGATGTATTTATGGCAATTGCAATATCCTGGGGTCACATGATTGCCATTTCTGACTTTTCTAAGGACTTCAAACAATCAAAGCCAATGAGGGAAGCCAGATTTGCTTAATGACCTTATGACTCACTTAAAGACTGCATCACTTAGCAGTCCCAGTTGTGGTCCTAAGACTAAGACTATCTATATCACAGGAATTACAGTACAGGAGGTTTTACTTTAAGCTCTTTGTCCAATGATCTCTGCAGTGGGATTTATTTAGTGTCATCCATACTACAGGATGAACATGAATATCCTAGTCTCAAATAGCCAAGAGGTGGCAGAAAACGGAATCTGCAGTCTGGCATCTGTCTTGTTATCCTGGCTAGTAGAGAATGGATGGAGAACATCAGCAGGCCAAACAGTACATACCACATCACCTGCCTGTTCTTATTTCCTTTCTCTATGGCCTTGAGTAAACTTTTTTTGGGAGCAGAGGAAATATTCAGTGGCACCCAAGGACTGCAATATGCCAGGAGATGGTTCAAAGGAACAAAGATGAATCACAGTGGTGCTTGCATTTTCCATTGTTTGGAGTTGGGAATTTTCTCCTTTTAGGATGTCTTTCTGTGGGTTTTTTTTTTTAAACAATGCTAGCCCCTATTGTAAGGCTTAATTCAGTGTTTTCCAGCTGAAAATGTTAAAGAACTGTGTTTTCAGTATCTGTGTGGGCAAAACTCAATTTTATGGTCAGAGTTGGACTAAAGACAGAGTCAAAGTTAGAGAAAGGTACAACTATGGTGGAACCTACAGCAGATTTTTTAAAAAAGGATTATTTTTCTCCCACAGTTGTTTCTTTTAGGTATTGTGCAGAATTTAGATGTAAAAGAAACGAACTTAATGCTTTATTGTTTATCTGCTGCTAGATTGTTAATAGCCCAAAACTGGAAGAGCCCAATTCTGCCAACGATGGGAGACTGGAGATTGAAAGTTTCNGATTGACAACATTTCTCTTCTTAATGTCTATTTTTTGGACATGATTATTAAGGGTCAGGGTATGTGGAAGCAATAGAGTTGATAATTGCTTCAAATACACAAGCTTTGGGGTGATGTTCACTTATTTCTTAGAGATATGAGATAGGTAAGCCCTATTCAAGAAAAGTCATGAGATTACATTCACGAGAAAGAAGAACTCATTTTTACTTGTTGTTAAATAAAAACTTGGCAATAAGAATCATGATCATTTCAAGAAAGTAAAATAATGAAAGAATGTATAGTACATCTACTGGCAAGCCTTGATCCCACTTACCAGTTAATAGTTTCTAAGCCTTAAATTCTAGTTAATAATTTCTAAGCCTTAAATTCTCACTTAATTCCATATCAATTAAGGAATAATGATATTATCCTATCAAAACACAGCTGGGGGAAGCAGTGTCCTAGATATTACATGTTCTCCTCCTCCTGACCCCCTCTTCCATCTTTTTTGTAATTGTGTCAAGGGAGTTTCTGCTCACCCTGCAAGGTCTGCAAGAAGAGATAACTAGAGGAGTCAACTTCAAAGTGTTTCTCTGGAAGACTTCACTCAAAATCTTGGCTGACTGTCCAACTTAATCCACATACCCTACAGACTTCTGCCTTCATTGTTATTAAAGTATAGTTGCTGCTAGACCCATGACTAAGTCAGTGTGCTGTTTTTCACACTTTTCTTATCAGAAAGCTCCATAGGTGTATGTCCACTTTCCATGAAAACCAACTGATTAGCCTAGCTAGTGTTTTTTTTGAAAATGGTTAAGGAGTTGTCTTTTGTGAAATATGCTGACAAAGGCAAATGGCAAATTGAGTGTTGTGATACTGCAGCCCAAGATTTGCTGCTTTTGTACATGTGTCATGGTGATAACAAACCTAAGGTGTTTTAAGTGATTCTAAGACTTGTTTTGTCAAACTTTTAAAAGCCTTCAGATTCTGCAGATACTTCTAGCTGACATTCCATTAAGGTGCATAGATTTGCTTCTTTAGCATTCATATATTTAGTATTTATATATTTGCTTGAGTGAGGGGTTGGACTAGAAGACCTCCAAGGTCCCTTCCAACTCTTGTTATTCTGATATACAAGGAGGGAGGCCCATTCATGAGCCTTGTCCAGGCATTTGACTAAATTCACACAGGGTTAAAAGTGAGGTCTGAAACCACACCTGCCTTTTTTCAGATTCCATTCATTCCACCCCTATTCAGCTGGGGATTTGAAAATAAATTGTATGGATATTTGCTTATTTATTTCTGTATTTATCACATTTATAACCTGATGCAATGCAGATCAATTCTCTTGAATCCATGCATGTTCCCATTCTCTCCCCTGACTTCCTGCCTACTTTATTATGAAATTATAACTGGACATAGCTATCTATGACAGAGAAAATTTCAGTTAGGAGGAGTGTAGTAATCCACTTATTAAGACAAAGTTAAATCTTTCACTTTTCACAAAGTTTCCCTTTTGAACTATTAAATAAAATAAAAGATGGGCCTATGAAAAGAATTCTCTGACACCTGAAAACTTAAGAAATGGCTTGTGTTTGTTTTATTTTTATTTATTTTTTGTCAGTTTAAGTCTTACTTACCTCTTTCAACTTGAATTCTACCACAATGGTTCTTTTTAATTTTTTAAAAAAAGATTTTAAATTTTTAAAAAAGATTTGAAAGAAACTGATGGTAAAGCTTACATCTGAAATCTGAAAAAAATGATAATAAAGGGCTTGATAGAAAAATGTTTTCCAGTCATGGGAAAGCTAGAAATCCAGCAGAGAATCTTGCTGGTGGGAGGTGGGCAGGAAAGTTTTGTGAATTCCTCTTTCTCTTTTTCATTCCACACCCTTCCCTTTTGGACAGAAGTTTGGGAGATAAGAGGCTGTAAGTAGAAGGGAGAAATTGCATGTGGTGCCTCCTTTTCCACCAATGGAAAATCTCAATGAAATGGAAATTGATTTACCAGTCATTTCTAGTAGATGGAAAGTTTGATATCCAGCCAGAATCTCCATCAAAGAGCACCAGCAATTTATAGGAAATGATACAGAGTACAGTTAATCCACGCATGAAATCCACATTGACACCAAAAGCTAGTTTTGCAATGCCATTATCACAATCCAGCAACAGAAAACAAAACACAGAAGAAACTGTAATCATTATAACACAAATTATTGCCAACATCCAACTATACATATAAAGCAAAAAAAGGCTTTCATAGAATTCTGAATTTACTATGTTGCAATGTGTTTATTAAACTAGAAAATTGTGTCCCTGAGTCTCTGGAAATACAAGTTTTCATTATCTGTCACCAAACTATGCTTCAATAATGCAAATATTGGCATATTTTTCTACTTAATTAGAACAAACTGCTGTTTTAGGAATTGGATAAGTGATTTAATCTATTCATCATAATGTAGTTGAGTTTTTCCTTGCAAACACAAGCTTTAAGGAAAATAAAAAAGATACTGTAACTAGGCCACTAATTTGTGACTGTATCAGAGCTGGCCTGACTGAACTTTGCACTGTTTCCAATTAGATATGGGAAGCATAAAATGGATATAACAAACGATAAAAGAATAGTGCATGACAGTCTTCCCAAACTGTTGTACTCCAGATGTGTCAAGTCTGCAATCACAATGCATCAGGAAGATACCTGGTTTGTGACTAAGAATGCAATTGATTGCTTACAACTCTGCTTTTAACCAGATGTGCCATTAGAAGACCAACTGCAACTTTGTTAGAAAATATCCATAAGAAATCTATGGGAGAAATATGTCTGCATCAAAAGAAACAGCTGAACATTTTTTGGACAAAAAAGCTTAAACCTTTTCTAACTTCATAATACAGGTTTTCCGGATTTTGGATCCACTAGCTGTTCTGTCTTAGATCTCAAATGGCCACTGATAAGTATGTTTTTTAAAATGTATGCTTTATATATCTAGGCTTGAGTTGGGATACAGGTAGTCCTCGGCTTATGACCACAATTAAGACCAAGATTTCTGTTGTTAAGTGAGATATTTGTTAAGTGACTTTTGCCCTGTTTCTTGCCTTTCTTGCCTCAGCTGCTAAGTGAATCACTGCAATTTATAAGTCAGTAACCTGGTTGTTAAGTGAATCTGGCTTCCCCATTGACTTTGCTTATGAGACGATTGCAAAAGGTGATCACATGACCTTGGAGTAAAGTCCCCTTCCAGGTATGGACTGACCATAAGAACCTTGAAGCCTTAAAATAAAAGTTCTGCTTTCTTGAGAGAACTGATTGAGGCGGGTCCTTACACCCTGTCAGATTTGTTTGAAGGTGTGGGTACCAGATTAGCCATCAATTCTTGCTCTTCTTTTTTTAAATCTTTTTTATATAATTGTTCTATTGTATTTTCTATCCTGTTTGGTTTTATCATATACTGGGCAGAGTCGGTTTGGAATTGGGAAGTGTGTAAATTTTAAAAAAATATTTCTACTGCTTTGAATTCAATTTTAGGGAAGAGAATTTATGAAAAATTCTGATGAATAGCATGTAGTATTTTTGTATTTATTTAGTTATGAGATTTCAAGGAATAGTATGTCATTATCCTGCTTGTCACTATACAGTCATTTCCCCATCTTATACAATCTTCCTGACTTCCCACATTTGAATGGAATCCCAAGAAAGGAGACAACATCCTAATAATGTTTTTGTGTTTGTTTCCTTAAGAAGAGGATGTGTAAATAGCCAGGAAGCCTTCATACTGATGGGAAACTTTAACCAAACTACAACAATACTAGCTGCAGACGCTTCTGTCACCTTCAGAAATAGAGTAAATTAATGAAAGACCAATAAAGCAAAAAAAAAAAACAATTCCCAAGCAAAGCACCCCAGGAATAAGTTTTTGTTTTTTTTTAAAGAAGCCTGCTTTGCAGCAGGAAAAAAGAAAAAAAACTTTTGAAAAATGGCAAGGCAGATTTCAGAACAGCATTGGTATCATCCATAGGATTTCCTCTTGAACATCCTGTTTTAGGGTGTGTTTCTGAATGATACAAGTGTGTTATTGTGTCTTATTAATACCATATTTCAGAAAGTTAGAAAAGAATCTTAGGAAGGAAATTTAACATGATTTCCCAGATATTAAAACTGGGAAATCATTTTATATTTCCTTCCTAACTTTAACAACTACTAAATGGCAATTTCCTGCACTGGATCTCTTAGTCATCTTGAAGTATGAACAACTTAATTACAGGTAGATATTTTAGCTCAGTAACTGAGCAGAAATGAGTCAGCATTGAAAGGAGAAGGGAAGTGAGCTTTTTCCAGAATTAACAAAGGTGGAGTGTAGCAGACATGTTTGTAAAGTGCAATTATGTATACAGTTCCATATTTCATTTTTTAAAATTGTCATTTGTATGTACAGCACTGCTGAGAAATCTATCTGATTTTTTTTTAAAAAAAGAAAACTATTTTTATGAGAAAAATTATGCAAGCTGCCATAAATCTGATTTAACCAGAGCTGGATAATAGCTGACACAAAACTTGGTAGACTTCCTCTTGTGGAATTCAAAGGAGCCTTTTTGGAACTAATGAATTTTATTAAAATATAGACGTTTTTGTGAGTTACAACTCATTTCATCAGATGCATCTGATAAAGTGGGCTGCAGCTCATGAAAGCTTATGCCTTTTAATAAAATGTGCTATAATATGCCTTTTAAATTTTATCATCATCAAATAATGTGGCTTTCTTACTATGATGTCCACTGAAGTTGGGCAGCCAATACTTTTAAAGAAATAATAAATAATGTTATAAAATTAAGAATTTATCATTGTATTTTTAATTAAAATTTATTTTAATTCTACACACACTCTCTCACACACAAATACACACACATATATAACATAAAGAACTTATCTTTGCTATAATTGGCATAAATATATATTTTAATCCAGCCAGTGCTAGGTTCAAAAGATAAACCATAAGCAATAGATACATTATACATTAAGTCATAAAGCATAGTTTACAAACCACAATGGCTTTTTCAGAAAGTCCACTAAAACAAACCAAAGAAGCCATAGTATTGTTTAATTTGAACCCAGTCTCTGGGTGAATTCTGAATTTGTTTTCAGCCTCAAAAGAATCTGAAGCCATTTGTTTTATCTTACTCTCAAATCTACTATCATTAGCATAAACTTTTCTCATTTCAGCAGCTGAATTTAGATAAGATTATTAGAATAAGATTATTCACTTCCCTAACCAATGTCCCAAATTAAGAGATCAACTAGGACTTTCTGATTATTTTCAGCATACCCTTTGTTATGAAATAGGATTTACAGTTTGAGGAATGGAGGGAGGGAGGGAGGGAGGGAGGGAGGAAGGAAGGAAGGTAGGATATACAATAGCCCCCTTGCATATATGTAAATGTTGTACAAATGTTAAGTCAGGAAAATGATATTAGCAAGTGTTTATACCTCTTCTTTGGCTGGCCTTTTCTGACACTGCATTGACAACAATCCCTGGCCTTTTCATATTTTTATAGCCATTTCCAAAGAAAATATGAAAGAGTAAATCAAATTTCCTTCCTCAAATGCAGAAAATTGTCTACAATCCTATGGAATTCTTTCGAAGGCATACAAATTGTTACTGCTATAGAAATTCAAATTAAGAAGAACTATTACCACACACAGGTCTTATAGTTTTGAAATAGATTTAAAATCCTTATATGCCTGAAGTACATAAAGAACAAAAGCCTATTTTCATATCAGTTTGAATTTTAATTTGAAATCTAGTGATTTTCAGTAAACCAACAGATGTAAGATGCATACAATATTCCATGCTCATTCATTTTAGACTAGCAAAGAGTTATATCAAAATCAAGAACCTGATTCTGAAAGATAAAATGTATGACATAAAGAATTAATACATCTTAATGAAAAATAGACTGAAAAAATATATATAGCTGAATGCTTTTATGATCGAAGATTGCCACCTGGTGGTTAAAAATTCTGCTCTAAGAAAAAGACGAGGTAAATTTGGAAAAACATTATTTCAGTAAAAATTTCCCAAATATGTATTTTGGAATTTCATAGTATGTACAGCCAAAACCTGAAAGTCATGTAGACACATTCACACATATCTACAATAATACATGCTAGTAATGTATTGTAGACATTGTGAATATATATGGAATTTATTTTCCAACTCTTGATAACTTGATAACCCTAATCTCAACTGCATACCATTTTATCCAGATTCAGGACACCTAAGAAATTATATTAAATGTATGGCTGTGAAAGTTGGACCATAAGAAAGGCTGAGTGCAAAAGAATCGAGGCCTTTGAACTATGGTGCTGGAGAAGACTCCTGCGAGTCCCCTGGATTGCAAGGCGATCAAACCGGTCAGTCCTAGCGGAAATCAACCCTGACTGCTCTTTAGAACGCCAGATCCTGAAGTTGAAACTCAAGTACTTTGGCCACCTAATGAAAAGGAAGGACTCACTGGAGAAAAGCCTAATGCTGGGAAAGATTGAGGGCAATAGAAGAAGGGGACGACAGAGAATGAGGTGGTTGGATGGAATCACTGAAGCAGTAGGGGTGAGCTTAAATGGACTCCAGAAGATGGTAGAGGACAGGAAGGCCTGGAGGAACGTCGTCCATGGGGTCACGATGGGTCAGACACAACTTCGCAACTAACAACAACAACAATAATACAAGAGGATTGAAAATGCTTTACAAAGGGGGAAGGAAGCAAGATAATTGTGTATTGTCAATGTATGCATAATGCAACTGACAGATAATATAGAATTATGCTAATCTTAGTATAAATTAACACTGTGGTAAAAGAAGCTTCTTTAAGGTTCACTGAAGCATACTGGTGATATGTATGGGAGAGTAAATAAAATTAATAAATAAGAACTGTGGAATGTATGTTCTATTTGGTGTCATTGAAGAATAGTGCATTGTCTGGCAACATAGTCTCCAAATTAGAGGCTTTGGTTTACATTGAAAGACACAATGCTGATTAGGTAAAGCTCAGCTTTGTTGTGACATATTGGTCGTAATGTGCCAAAACTGACCAAGATTGTCTTTACTGCTAGAATGGAAGGAGGAAGAATGTAATATATAAAACTTTCCCCTTATTTAAGACAGGCAAGGATTCTTTCAGGATTCTGGTATTCTACCCTACACACCCTTCTGCCATGTCTGTTTCTTGTCCTTGCCTACTCAAAGGGCTAAAAGTCTTAAAAGCCTCTGCAAGTTGCTCTCTGCCCTATCTTATACTAAACAGAATCAAGGTGGTTATTCTGAAATTGTTTCTCATGTTTTCTTCTTTCTCAGAATTGAAGATTTTTTTTCTGAAAGTCTCTTAATGGTTCACTTTTTATTAATTTGTTTGTTTGCATTCTGCCTTTATTATTTTTACAAATAATTCAAGGCAGGTAACATATCCAGCACCCCTCCTCCTATCCCCCCCCCCCAAAAAACCCCCAAAAAACAATCCTGTGAGGTGGGTTGGGCTGAGAGAGAGAGTCACTGGCCCAAAGTCTCTCAGCTGCCTCTAATTGGCTAAGGCAGGACTTGAATTTATGGACTCCTGCTTTCTAGCCTGGTGTCTTAACCAAAACTGACTCGCCTTCCATCACCTTTCCAAAGGTCAGATCTAAATTCCTTGAAATCAGCTTGGAACAGGTACTGGAAAAATGGTGTGTTTTTGTGTATGCACATGAAGGACATGTATATGTTTTAAACATGATGCATACCCATTAACTTTGGATATTAGTCACAGCACCCAAAGCCCATTGAATCATCTGGATGAAAATGGCTTTCAATTTCCCATTGGGAAACTGGTTTCAGAAGGAACCATACTTCTATATAGTTGCCATATAAAGTAATACCAAAAGTATGTGCAGAAACAGATTGTGTTTTTGCTACATAATATCTGCTAGTGTCAATTCCTTTTCCTGACAATTTTTCTCAGTAGGTAGCTGTGAAGTTTCTTTAATACCATGGTATACCACAAACTTTTAAATGGGAAATTTTCAGGCAAATATAAGTGTACATGAGAGAAAGACAAAGAAACTTGGGAAACTCTTGTCACTGGGGAATCTAATCTATACTTATACATCTATTGATTTATACATCTATTGGGTTTCTCTCATTATATTTTGAATACAAGATTTGCCAGTTAATTCTTTGTTTGTTAAAACACGAATATTGCACTATCCATTATCAATATATTTAAATTTAGCCACTTATTACATTTCAAAGGACACTCCGTTTGAAATACCTGTACAATCATGAAACTACAATTGCAATGAAATTACAATTGCAAATGTGCATAGCGACTTTAAAATTCTAAATATTTTTAACGTGAGCCTGAAAACACCCTAAAAATGTGCTAGAAATCACACTAATACAAGTGAATACTTCAGTTTACAAAATAATATTTTTGTTATGGTTTAAAAGTTGCTAATCTAATTCACTTTTTTTTTGTCTTAACCTTTGGAATCCTTCAGTGACTTAGAAAAACCAGTTCCCATTCTGATTCATGTGGGATTTGGTACTTGAAATTTATGTTAAACAGATGCCAACTTCTAATATATTTATAATATTCACTCAATGTATTATTTTTTTCTTCTCCTCCTACAATATTTTTCTTCAATAAACTTGAATTTAATTAATTCATGATTATACCCAAGCAAAGAATCATATAAATATTTTCATTCTAAGATATAACTAACATTTACATTTTAATTAGTACATGTTCTGAAGTAGAAGTTCACAGTTCAGATCTTTGAAACACAAGATTGACATTAAAATTTCATCAGGATCTGCATAAAACATTTGGTGAACATGTTTAAAATTGTACCGCTGCTAGTCTCTTAATAGGAATTGTTTATTACATATGTTTGGAAACAGATTTCCACTATCTATTTTAGGCCATATGTTTATGGTCACAGGGAGAATTATTTTTTCTATTGCTATATTTTTTTAAATCAAATTAATAGGCCATAATGCTTTCATATGTTCAAGTGAATGCATAAATGTTTTAGCTATTCATAGTTACAATAGTTTTCTGAAGAATTGTACTATGGTATTTCTAATAGTTGCCAAATTCAAGATATATTCAATGACTTCTAATTCAAGATTTTTTGTATATTATAAAATCTTAAACTGTAGCTTTAGATTTTATAATATATGTTTATAATATACTTACAATATTTTATTTGATCAAAATTAAATTGAATTGGTTCTTTATTCCAGGTATTATATATCATATAATTAAAATATAATATATCATATAATTAAAATATAAATTATAGCAATATAAATTATAATATATTAATTATAACATATTACATTAATTATATTTATAAATATAATTAAGAACATATTATATGACATAAGCATCCACTTACTAATCTATACTTATACAAACTGGCTCAAAAACTAACTATGAGAGGGACCCTGGAGTCCTAGTGGACAATCACTTAAATATGATCCAGCAATATGCGCAGCAGCCAAAAAAGCTAATAAATCCTTGGTTGTATAAATAGAGGCATAGAATCAAAATTACATGAAGTATTAATATTGCTTTATAAAGCCTTAGTAAGGCCACACCTGGAATACTGCATCCAGTTTAGATCACCACATTACCAAAAAAGATGTTGAGACATTGGAAAAAGTGCAAAGAAGAGTAACTAAGATGATTAAAAGAAAGGTTGCAGGATTTGGGTTTGGCTAGTCTAGAGAAAAGAAGGACTAGGGGGAACATGATAGCAATATTCCAATATTTGAGAGGCTGCCACAAAAGAGGAGGGGGTCAGCTTACTTTCCAAAGTAACAGAGGGCAGGACAAGAAACAATGGATGGAAGCTAATCAAGGAGAGAAGCAACCTGGAATTAAGGAGAAACTTCCTAACAGTCTGAAAAATTAACCAGTGGAACAGCTTGCTTTCAGAAGTTGTGGATGCTTCATCACTGGAGGTTTTTAAGAAGAGACTGGACAATCACTTGTCTGAAACAGTATAAGGGGCTGGACTAGAAAACCTCCAAAGTCCCTTCCAGCTCTATTCTATTCGCTTAATTTTACAATATACAGTACCTGTATAAGATGATAGGTCAATAGATAGATCGATGGATGACAGAGACAGAGAGAGAGAGAGAGAGAGATGCTTTATTGGCACATCTTACTTGCTCAACTAGCCTCTTTTTTTAGAGAACTGTGGAGGGAAATGATGTTTAAGTAAGTATTACAGTATTGGGATTCCAAGTTCACACATTAATTTTGATAAATTTATTAACCTCTTCTAGATATTTTAAGCTTCTTCTGGGATCTAATCTGAAAATAAATCTCCTATTCTTGCATTTGATAATTTTTTTGCCTGAGGATTATATACATGTGGATGATGTAAGTGTTTTGAAGTGTACAGAATGTAACATTTAACATGAGCATGTATTCAAGTATGCTATTACATGAGACCCTAGCTTTATTTTTATGCTTTGTAATGGTTTATTACACTAAGGACACAAACTTACATTTATAAAATTAACCTTAAAGGTAAAAGTAAAAGTCTGCTTACAGATTTATCCAGTTCATAGTTTCCTGACATTTTATTCATGCTGCATTCTCAGTTCTAGGTAACTTGTAGATTAATAGCAATAGTATGCTTTTCTAACAATAAATAATAAGGCTATAAATAGGATTGTGGTAAATAAAATCTGATTGTTACTGAGTTACCAAAAATTGATGTAAGAGGATTCTCCCTGTGAATATTTTGAATATTTCTTATTGAAGCAGATTCTGTGATAGTTATTTTTTTTCTGAAGAAACGAGATGATAATTTCAATGTAAAATAACTTGCTATCTTTAGAGTACTATTTTGCTCTACTAACATAATGGAAAAATGTTTTATGTTGTTTTGATCTATATAGGAGTGAAGCATAACGAGAAGTCAAAGGCTCGGTACACATTTGGAAATGATTTGGCATCCATAAAAGATTGTGCAACTATGGTTAGTTAATTGATTTTATCTATTGGGGCCTATAAAATTAAACACCATAGGATGGTTTTGTCATATGAATCTACATGAAGTTCAGTTTTATTTTATTTCATTATAATTATCAACTTTGTAGTTATAACAGATAATTGGGATTAAGGAAGTACCTTTGGATCTACAGTGGAAAAGAGTGAATATGTTTTGGATGAAGCTTGGTTCAAGAAAGCCTATTGCAAACACATGGCCAAAGCAAAATAACTTATGTCTGTGGAGATTCTCAGTCGTTCAGGTCATAGTTGTCTCAAAGATGCTTTTTCAAAAGGCAACTGGACTGTTTTTTTTCCTTGGGGAAGAAGAAAATGTTTCGCTTCTCATCCAAGAAGCTTCATCAGTTATGATGGGGGGGGGGGAATGGAAGGATAGGTCAGTAACTATCCTACCTGCTCCCAAAATACAGCAAATGTTATCTCTAGCCACCAAATATTTAGTCATCTTTGTCCTTGATTAATATATGATGCAAGGTAGAAAAGCACATTCTCTGAATCTTGGCAAGCCCAAGTACTTTATTACTTTTTTTACGTACTTCTGAGGTTGACAAATAAATACCAACTGCTTAAATTGCTATCTTTCAAAAGGTGGATTAAAAGTGCATGACTTCTAATTCATCTCATCTAACTGAATTTTACCAGCTCTGTTACTGCCTCTAAGTCTGCAGATTGGCATCCATTAAATTAGCTGCAATTTCTTCTGTAATTGGCATCTTGTAATGTTCTCTCAAAAGCATTGTATTGAAATTTCTGAGATCCAAACTTATATGTTCCCTTGCTATTTCTTTGCTATTATTCTTGTGTTAACCCATTCAATATACTCGTCTATTTTTCTAGCTTCCATCCTTTCCATTCTGTTCAGTTCTTGCTCAATTTATTCTCAACGTTGCAGAAATTTTCTTTTGAGTGCAGGTTTCTGATATGTGGTAATTCAATTCCAAACCTTATTGTATCAACTATTTGTACAAGGTTTAATTCAGTTACTGCTTTTAATCCTAAACAGCTTGTGTTTTAGAATCTTGTGCTTAAGTATGGAACACAGTGCTAGGCTGCATTAACAGAGGGATAGAATCAAGATCACGTGAAGTATTAATACCACTTTACAATGCCTTGGTAAGGCCACATTTGGAATACTGCATCCAGTTTTGGTCACCACGATGTAAAAAAGATGTTGAGACTCTAGAAAGAATGCAGAGAAGAGCAACAAAGATGATCAGGGGACTGGAGGCTAAAGCATATAAGGAACGGCTGCTGGAATTGGGTATGTCTAGTTTAATGAAGAGAAGGACGAGGGGGGACATGATAGCAGTGTTCCAATATCTCAGGGGCTGCCACAGAGAAGAGGGAGTCAAGCTATTTTCCAATGCACCTAAAGGCAGGACAAGAAGCAATGGATGGAAACTAATCAAGGAGAGAAGCAACCTAGAACTAAGGAGAAGCTTCCTGACAGTTAGAACAATTAACCAGTGGAACAACCTGCCTCCAGAAGCAGTGAATGCTCCAACACTGGAAGTTTTTAAGAAGAGACTGGACAGTCATTTGTCTGAAATGGTATAGGGTTTCCTCCCTGAGCAGGGGGTTGGACTAGATGACCTCCAAGGTCCCTTCCAACTTTTTTTATTATTATTATTATTATTATTATTATTATTATTATTATTATTATTATTATTATTATTATTATTATTATTATTATTATTATTATTATTATTTAATAACCATACACTTCAAATTAATTCATGTTTTCCTATAACATGCAACCTTTGCCTAGAATATGTTACTATTCTTAGAACTGACTTTTATTGGCTTACTTGCAAGGTTTTATACATTTATTTGTGTCCCGTATTAATCTTAAAATTTAGTTCTATGGCTTAGTTCTTCCATTTTAAGCACTGATGCACAGTAATTTTCAAATTTCTCAGACAACTTTAACAGCTTCTGCGTCTCAGATACCTCTTTGAATTGGAATATATTAAAATTTTCTGTTGCCTATTACCTCCCAATATGCAGAAACAAGGCTTCCCGCAATTTCCCTTTCCTTCTGTAATGAGCTCACTGCATGATACATCTGAAATCTTTGTTTCTATCTTTTCTAGTTTGCCAGTAAAACATTTCCAATAAAACTTGACTTGTCTGAAAACTGCAACTGATCCATGCAACTTCTCAGTTGACTCAGTTGACAAGCAGAAAATAATAAAGTAAATAAAGCCAATACGCACATAAAGTTTACTGCTAATGTGTGGGTTACATCAAGAGCAGAGAACCACCTTCACACACAAGTGCCTTCTTTTATATACTCATTGTATTTCAGTACAAGTAATATAACACATCACAACATACAAGAAACAATGGTTGGAAACTAACCAAGGAGAGAAGCAATTTAGAACTAAGGAGAAATTTCCTAATGGTGAGAGCAATCAACCAATGGAATATAAATAAGATAAGATAAGATAAGATAAGATAAGATAAGATAAGATAAGATAAGATAAGATAAGATAAGATAAGATAAGATAAGATAAGATAAGATAAGATAAGATAACTGTTGTGTCCTGTGCCTGCAGAAGCAGGCTCGGGAAGTTGCAAGAGTCCCGGACATTTGCAAAAGCTTCCCGGGACCAGACTGAGCGGTGCCGGCCTTGCGCACATGCGCAAGGCGGGAAAAGACTGCCTTGTTATTGGTTGGAATTGCCCGGGGATCTGAGGGTATATATAGAGGCCTGCGTGCCTCTGTGCTGGTTGTTGTTCGTAGATAGCAGTCAGCAAATAAAGACATGTTGGAAATGCATTGCTTCAAGCGCCATTATTCTCCGGACTTAACACTGGCGACGAAGGTGGGATCCAGTCTAAACAGCTAGGGAAGCTTGAAGACTCACCCAAAGAAGTCCGGAAGAGGAACGACGACGTTGAAGTAAGCGTTTATCCTGCCAGTACGAATTCGCTGGAGGGTGCGTGCGGCTGAAGAAAAAAAACCTGCTCCTCGATCATGGCGAAAATTGGGCATTTAGCGGAATTCGATGTCTCTCACCCCGAGAAGTGGGAATCTTACGTTGCCAGAGTTGAGACTTACTTCCACGTAAACCAGATAAGGGAGGAAGGTCTAAAGGCTGCCACACTGTTGTGCGTTTGTGGGCAAGACGCCTTTGAGATCGCCGAGAACCTAATCGCCCCGGCCTCGCTGGAAACGGTGTCATACTCCGATCTGAAGAAAGTCTTGAAGGAACACTTCCAGCCCAAGCAATCTGTCATTGCTTGGAGGCACACATTTGAGCTGAGGGATCAGCGAGCTGGGGAATCAGCAAAAGAATACATTGCAGCTTTGAGAAGAGCAGCTAAACCGTGTGATTTCAAGGACTTAGAGGAAAGACTGCATGATCGTTTTGTGTGCGGACTGAGGAACAGAGACTTGCAGCAGAAGCTGTTTGCCAAGGAAGATGTCTCTTTCCAAGATGCTCTGCGAGAGGTTTCAGCAGAAGAAGCTGCAGGTGGGCCGGTCAAGAATCGGCGGCCCACTCGAAGCGCTCCAGAGACTGCAACCATCCACAAGGAGGTGGACAAGCTTTACCAAGCAGCTGGGAGGAGGTCCAAAGATCATCAGGACAAGGGCCCAGCTGAGCTTCGTTGCCTCGGATGCGGTGGTCGCCACAAGCGAACGGAATGTCGGTTCCGTTCTGCCATCTGCCGAGCATGCGGAAAGAAAGGCCACATCGCTGCGATTTGCCTGGGTCGACAGAAGGGGTTTCTACAAGCCAACATGATTCACCACGCTACTTCGGCTTCTTTCCACCCTTCTTCCAAAGGTGGCGTCCATGTTGGGCGCAGCATTATTTTATCTAGGGGGGAGGGGTGTTGTGTCCTGTGCCTGCAGAAGCAGGCTCGGGAAGTTGCAAGAGTCCCGGGCATTTGCAAAAGCTGCCCGGGACCAGACTGAGCGGTGCCGGCCTTGCGTGCATGCGCAAGGTGGGAAAAGACTGCCTTGTTATTGGTTGGAATTGCCCGGGGATCTGAGGGTATATATAGAGGCCTGCGTGCCTCTGTGCTGGTTGTTGTTCGTAGATAGCAGTCAGCAAATAAAGACATGTTGGAAATGCATTGCTTCAAGCGCCATTATTCTCCGGACTTAACAATAACCTTCAGCTCCAGATTGTTCTGGCTGCACCCCAGGGTCAGTTGTTCAACCTCCCATCTATATGCAGACTTTGGTCTTGAATGGTTTCGAATGAGATCAATGACTGTTGTATCATATGCAAATTTCAGTACTTTAACAGAGGGATCTGTAGAAATGCTGCCATTGGTATATAGCTAGAGAAAAGTAATGGAGAGAGCACACAGCCTTGAGGGGCTCCTGTGCTAATTGACTGGGTACATGATGCAATTTAATAAGAATAACAATAACAATAACAACAACAGAGTTGGAGGTCTTTTAATCCAATCCCCTGCTCAGGCAGGAAACCCTATACCATTTCAGACAAATGTCTGTCCAGTCTCTTCTTAAAAACTTCCAGTGTTGGAGCATTCACAACTTCTGGAGGCAGGTTGTTTCACTGATTAATTGTTCTAACTGTCAGGAAATTTCTCCATAGTTCTAGGTTGCTTCTCTCCTTGATTAGTTTCCATCCATTGCTTCTTGTCCTGGCTTCAGGTGCTTTGGAGACTTTCTTAGTTTCATCTGTTGCTTCCTGTCAGAATAGGATAAATAAAATAGGTTGGGTTTACATATGCTAAATCATAATGTGGCCTATTTGAATTTGTGTTTTACAAGTTGCTGGGTTTCTAAACCTTGTTTTATGGTTTAGTTATATGTTAGCCGATCCATGCTTCTTTTTCAATAAGCAAAAATCAAGCAATACCATCACATAGCATAAGGTCGGAATCCAGTCACATTTTCCATAGATTGTTGCCAATTACAATAACATTTGTTCCAGATGGAGGTAGTAGTGTCCTTTGCCATTGGTGCCTTCGAACTAGTAAACATATGGGGTCAATTTGTTGTTATTTTAAGTAAGGCTCAGGGCAAAGTTTCAGAGCATGATGTAATATAATAGTGCCCAAGGATACTTGGTAAGGCCAATGTATGCCTTCTCTGATCTAAGCAGAGCATAGAAACTCTATCCAAGCAACACACATCCATGACCAGAGTTTATAATATTTTCTTGAATAATAAGGAAATTGGCTGGAGGCTACCTAATTTATCAGTTCAGAAAGTGGCCATTATTTCAAGTTTCTATATTAGCGTTTTACTGGTAAAAGATGCTCTTTCTTTTTCACTGGATTTTACTGTACATCAAGATGCCTTTCGTTTCCCAGTCCTTTACATCAAGATATTTTTTTTACCAAAGACTGGAAATTTGGTGCCCATAGAAGCTAGTTTTGAGACCTCATAGGTATAGTAGCGAAGGCATCAGGCTAGAAACTGGACTATGAATTCTAGTCCCACCATGGGCACAAAAACAGCTGGATGACCATGGGCCAGTCACTCTCTCTCAGCCCTAGGAAGGAGGCAATGGCAAATCACTTCTGAAAAATCTTGTCAAGAAAACTGCAGGGACTGGTCCAGGCAGTCTCCAAAAATAGGACATGCTTGATCAAGAAAAAAAAAAGGAAGTTGATTTAGCCATATAGGGTATGTGGTTTGAAAAGCACTAATTTTCTTACCTTGATATAGTCCATTAGACAAGCATACATATATCTCTCATGTATAGACATCTGATGCAGATTACCTTTCTTATAATCAGTTTCTCCCTATGGCTTTTGCTTGGTAAATTTTACAGTCTTTTCTTAAGTCAAGAACAATTGAACAATTGATTACTTTGCAGTCATGAACAATCTCCTTATTTTTTCACTACTTACTTTATAAGTGTAAAACTCCTATTGTCCTCTGGCCTATGTTTCTGCTCTGTGCTGATAAATTATGGGTCTAAAAATTAGAACAAGCAGTCTTTCGTCTTAGATGAGGCAGCTTCTCAGATCAGAAGAACATTAGAATGCCAAAATATGGTAGAAAAATAACAGGGAGATAGTTATATGGAATTGCTTATCATTTTAGAATCTCTTTTAGAATAATTGGATTCATGGAAATTGGAACATCATCTTGACCCCTCTGATCATCTGCTAGGGGCCTGTTTCCTTTCTTTAACTGACAATTTAGCTGTATTTCCAGCATCAAGGATTACAAATCATTACTGGAAGAAATTGGAATGGAAATATCTCTCTGAATAAATGTGTGATCCAGACCACACTTCCTGATCTACCATGACATATGAGTTTAACCATAGAGTATCTATGTGTTAAAGAAAAAAAAGAAAAAAATGCATTTCATGAATATTCATGATAAGCAGGCTTTATAAACTCAAAACATCTTCATCAATATTGTCAAACTAATAAAACTGCAGGTTTTGTGGAAACAAAGTCTGGAAATAAATATTATTACATACATGAATTGTGCCATGGAACAAAAGAAGGGTAGCCTCAAAAAAAATTAGATAGTGAAACATTTGGAAGGGAAGCTATTTTTTGTCACTTGCTGGATGATGTTCAGGAATTTGGCTTTTCAGAAAAATCTACAAATTTTGACGTAGTTCAACATTGTGTACAGTTGTGTTCATATTGATTAACCTTTAAAAACCTTATTAAAAAAAGACTTGGATATCTGACCAAACAATACATGTGAGTCTTAGAACTTTTATGGTACAACAGTCAAAGGATTTTAAATCAAAGCAGGATTATAACTAGGCTGAGGCTGACTCAGTAGTCTGATAAATGAAATTAAGAAAAAAAATAATATTCTGGACACTGTGATTTTTCCATTGATGCTAGTGGCAAAGTTCCCATCTTTAGCGTCTGTTCTTTTTTTCAACCAAAGTAAAGGTGTTAACACATTAAAGAAAAATAAGTTCTGGAAGACATGGGACACATCCCAAAAAATCAGCAAACGTTACTCAGCCAAGAATTGATAAAATACAGTCAGGCTACTGGTTACCCAGATTGTAAATTGCTTAGAACATGCTTTCTGTGCTTCCTACTTATCTATGGACGCACATTTTAAGCCAACTGTTTTTTTCACTGTCAGTTAATAGTTCCTTATATTGTTCACATTTTCCAATTCACATTCCCCTCTGGCAAAAGAAGCTGCACAAATAAGAAATTTCTACTTTGAATATTTTGAAATGTTCTTTCTGCTAACCAAAAAGGAACAGAATTGTGAATCAGCTGGATAGAAAAGAGATTCTTTATATTTCACAGACTACACAAACATTTCTAAGTGATTTCATGCAACTCCAGGTAGACATAATCCAGGTCCCTTCCATGACAAAGTCATCTAACAAGACCTCAGAGTCATGCCTGGTCTGTTGTCTCACTGCCCATTGCAACAGCATTTCATCCTATTTATTGTTGATTACAAAAAGCCTCAAAGAATGGAGTTTCTCTATTATTGTATGGTTTTAATGTATTGTTAAGTCAACCAGACTGGCAGGAGCCAGATAGAAAATCACATAAACTTTGTAAGTAAGTAAACAAACAAAGAAATAATAAGTGACAATCACTTTCAAAAACATATTAAATCTAATGGCGCCTTCTAAAAATGTGGGATAGTAATGGATACAATAGCCAACAACTCTCATCCTCATGTCAATTGTGAAGGTTATCTTTGTTTAAAAATCTGCGGTAGATATATTTAGTTATGTATAATAAAATATATTAAAATACCAGCAAATTCTGTGATTATGATTAACTAAATATACTGTAGCTTTGAAATTCTATAAATTGTTTATATTTTAACAAGATTGTCATAGTGCTAATGTTGCTTTTACATAGGGAGCTGAACCAAACTTTAATATTTAAATACAGGGATGAAAGGAATCACAGATTAAAACATTTCAAATTCTCAATTAAAGTAAAATGTAAATTTGGGTTACTGGATTACAGTTCTTGCAAACTGTACTACAGAAGCAGTCAAGAGCCAGGAAGTCATAAAGTGATTTTCTCTGCTAAAAAGTAGTAATATGGAGCATCATTTTAAGGCAGGGATCTTCAAACTTGGCCCTTTTATGACTCGTGGACTTCAACTCCCAGAATTCCTCAGCCAGGCACTCTGACTGAGAAATTCTGAGAGTTGAAGTCCATGAGTCAAAAAGGGCCAAGTTTGAAGACCCCTGATTTAAGGCAAAGAGTAGTGAAGAGATTTTCTATAATGCTCTGGGGCTTTTGGATACTGTTTCACTTGTGGCTTGTCCTTGAAAATTCCACATTAATAGTTTTCATATATAAATACTGTCTAGTATGCTGACTAATCTTACAATTCTACCATTAATATAATATCCATGCTGGATTGCAGTTTACTGCAAGTACTCATAAAGGTTTTCATGGAGGTATAACTGTTTTTGATTATTTTGGTCATGGAACACCAAATTCTCTTCTTGAAATTTATATTGTGATTCCAAGAAAACTGAATTGGGAACAGAATTCTCTTGAGTGTTATGGACCAACTAAAGTTACAATGGTATTAAATGATATTTAAGCAAATGAATCCTTTTCATAACATGGCCAATATTTCCAAGTTTAGTAATAGGAGATCTGGAGAAGTAGGTCAAAAATAAGAAAATCAAAACTCTGTGCAAAAAGTATATTGCTCTATATGAAAAAAGCATGGTTAAATTTGTAACTGCTGCATTCCATTTTTTCAATATACATCTATATATCATACTTGGAATAATAGTCTTTTATGTACCAATAAAATAGTCTTTTATGTATTGTGCTATTTCTCAGAATTCACATATCTGTGATTTGACTGTTTCAAGAGGGTAAACAATTTCAGGCATATTAACATATGAAGAAATTATTAGCACAAAAAAACCCATGAGGTTTGGAAAAGTAGGTCATTCAAACTGCTGTGCAGACAGAGGGGAGTTCAAGTAGTATCATGTAATTTCTTTTTATTTATTTTTTTTTAGGATAAAGTCTACTTTTATAGAATGCACTCTTTTACAAGCTAATAGCAAATAGCAAAAATCAAAACCAGGTTCACATAGAGATTCTGATTTTCTGTAATAAGCATTGTGCATTTTAATAGTAATCATCACAACTACTTCTGGGCATATTCCTGTCTTTTATTCATACATAGTCTATTTTCCATTCTGACAGCCATTCTATGTTGCGCAAAACATTTTCAGAACTTGTACTGAATTATAAATACTGTGTGGACTTTTCTGTCTTCTAATCTCATGTTATCTAAATTTCTTTCCCAATACAATGTGCAATGCTGCTGTAATTAATAATTACAGTTAACTGTATTTATTGTAATTAATTGTAATGTTAATTACTGTAATGGACAATTCATCAGAGGAACAACTTGCCTCCAAAAGTTGTGGGTGTTCCAACACTGGAAGTTTTTAAGAAGAGATTGGACAACCAGTTGTCTGAAATGGTATAGGGTTTCCTGCTTGAGCAGGGGGTTGGACTAGAAGACCTTCAAGGTCCCTTCCAACTCTGTTATTCTGTGACTGCTAAAGATTAGCCCTATAATCTCCCTTTCTAGGTAATTTAGCCTTTCATTTAAAGTAGAGTTAGACTTTCTCTCTAATATAAACTTTGGGTTGGGGAGGAGACAACTAATTAATATCAGTAACTAAAACCTCTTAATTTTCATGATATAATGAAAATTATATATTTCAGTCCAGTTCCAAAAATTTCAATAGTATTCTAAGGATGGATTTTAGTTATTAGGCTATGTGCATAATGAAAATGGAAGCTGCTTTATTATTTGTGGCTTTTCTTATTTCATTTGTATCAGGATGTCTGCTTTAAACATTAGAAAGACTTGAACTTAAATATAAAAACTGTGGAGATAATTATAGGCTACTCTACGCCATATTTAGCCGAGTATATGAACAAAAAGATTACCCATAGCATGGACTCATGAGCTGATGGGTATTAAAAAAGTCTGCAAATTATTGTAAAGTGAGGATGGGGATCTAAGACACCCTAATCTTAAACTTGAAAGCCAATTTTCCATGAGCGACAGGGAAGAAGGACAAACAAAGGGAGAAAGAATTCAATCAGCTGTTCTGACTAAATAAACCCAGCTGACTTTGAAAAGACTTAAACTCACCTTTCAAGCTGATGTGAGTTGGATTGGCCTGAGAACTAATTCCAGAGCTTCAGAAAGGAGGAAGAAAGCAGGAGTGTTTCCACAGTTTACCAGTGAGAATGATTAATTGGAATTTTTACTTAATCTTTGTGGAACTGCAACTTGAGAGTTTTTGCTTAGCAGCAGGAATTCCTGCAGATATGAACCTCTGTTTAATTCCAGGAGAGAAAAAAGAACACAGTTTATTAATAATTCTTTCAGGGTGTGTAGTGTTTTTTAAACTGTTCTCATAATTTCTAAGTAACTTTTCAAAAAAAAATGTCTAGCTATGAGGAAGCAGTGGAACAAAAATCTGTAAACCAATCAAATGTTGTGATGTCAAATTTTTCAGCCTGAAAAATTGTTTCATTGTTTGAGACAGCATTAGAAGTGGCTTTGATAGTTCAATTTATTTTTATGAAGCCATCTAAATAATTTTATAGATATCATTAATTTTAGTTTTTTTTCAACAAATAACAAAAAGTTCTCCATTTACCATACATTCTTAACCACTGTTTTACACCATGAACTACTGCAGAGGGAAAAAAGAATGGTTTCTAAGTCTCTTATAACTGGTTTATTGCTTTATCAGCACACTCACAGGAACACAGTATCTGGATAATGGGCTTTCTTGTATCTCCCAGCTAGCATTATGGAAGGAAGAGTACTGCATTTTAATTGATTTATTGAGGATGTTTTGGGAGGTATTGATTTATCAGAATTTTAGAGATTTGTGTAGGTCAATTTGGCACGCTATGTCCATATAGCATCATCTGACAAGCAATGTTGCCTGATCATAGCCCTAATTAAGTACCCTTAGTTAGAAAGACAAAAGTCTGCATTTTTCTTTCAAGAGAGCTTATAATTGTGGTTGCAATTAAGGTCTCAAGGGCCTCAGATAGGAATATAAAGATAAAAATTAGGAGCCAAGCTCTGGCCTCTATCTTCATCATACCTGATTCAAAATTAAGAGCCCACAAAGGCATTTAAAATGCTCTCCTGAGTAATTTGGGCAGGAGATATTCCAGGAACTAATATTGGAAAATGGTCCAAATTACATTCCATACATAAATTCAGTCAAATATTAGCTTCACTAGTTTATTAATTACTGGAAGACAATGCCATTCCCCCTCCTCATCCAGCAGAATCACAAAGATAACCACTGAACACTTTTATGTAGCCAAGGCAACCATGAGCGTTTGTCTATGTGAACTCCCTTCACACACACATCGCTGATATTTAAAGCATGACATTTGCATAACATGAACCTTACTGATGTCCTAGAAATAGTGTTAGGTCTTCTGGCAAATAAAATTTTAGTATTAGAATAGTTTAACAGATTGTTTTTACAAGATTGAACTAGAGCTTGCAATGTTATCCTGTGGCCTGTGGAGAGGATCATGTCTCACCACCCTTTCCACCCTGCTCCTGATGACTTTCTAATCTATCCTACAGTTCTGTCTTTGCCTGGAGGTTTCCTATTATAACCAAGCCCAAAACTCTATAGTTTCTGACCTGAGATTAAAAACAACTAATAGTTACCATTTGCTGGTACCTATTTGCATAGCATTTAAATACAGCATTTCCAATTCAGAAAAAAATATTATTTTATGTTTCCATCCCAAAAATCTGTTGCAAACCTGTTTTTAAAGTAGCATATATCCCATAGATGATACTCTACCTGCCACATGAATTGTTTGGGGCTGAAACCAACCCATCTAAAAAGGTATTTTGCTGAGAAAAACTGCCTCAAGTAGTTTCCCTTCTTCCTTACTTAAAATGACAATGACCACAAACAATATATATAGAGACTAATGGGATCTATGCCATATATGAGATGACTTCATTGATTTCAGTGGGAACAGTGTGGATCATCTGGGACTTATATTTTATATTCTGTATCTTGATTAAAAACCATCTGTACCCAGCTTCTTCAACAGATCCTCATTTAATTTAGGGTCACATAGGTGAAGGCTATACATGTGTTAAAAATGAATGCTTGCTTTCTGTGTCCTCGTGGTACTTAAAGTTCATAAATATGTTTACAATTAGCATTTTCTTCTTTGACTTCTTCTTGCCAGTAGCAAAAGCTCAGCATTGATTCTTCCTTTATGAGCCATAATGAATAGATTTTGAATTAAGATTATCCCCTCCAGATGGAGCAAGCCTTTGCCATCTAGCTTTTATCCCCATTTCCTGGAAACATAACTCCACCCAGTGTTTCTTTTAAGCTGAAAGCCAGTTGTTCGTGCTGAATTTTGACTCTTTTAAAGAAGAAGAAAAAAAATCCTGTGATAGCCTTCTCTAGTTTTGTGCTCTACAAAGTGTATTGAATTTAAAGTGCCGTGTTCTTTGGGAAATGAGGAAGTTTGAATACAATATATCTGAGGAGCACTTATTGAGGCAGTCTGCCCTATAAAATTAGAATCTCTTCTTACATAGATATTTTGATGTCTGTCTATAAAAATCTTGAACAAATCTTAATATGAATTAGTAACAAGCTAAATTCTTGCAAAAAATTAAAAGCACCTGTGTTATTTCCATCTTTTCAAACTTTAGTGAACATATTTTTGTGTTTGTCTCTAAAATCTTATGCGGATACTTTCTAAATATCTCTTCTTTGGGCAAGCAAATTGTTTGCTATTCCAAACTGATTACTTCTCAGGTATATACAATTCCCCTTTGTTGCTCCCTGGAGCTAAATTTATTTCTATATGAAGAACAAGATAGAACAATATATTTGTCTTTCCAACAAAAAATATATCCTTCAGATCAGTGCTGAAATTTTCATTTTCACTACGATGGATTAGTTGTTGATGGTAAAATAACAAGCTATCTCATAGCAAAAATGTAAGAGTAAGGTAGGTATAATGGATATGGGCCTGAAAAATGGGAGATTGCGATTCTAGTCTTCCCTTAGGCATGGAGGCTGGTTTGGTGACTTTGGACCAGTCACTCTCCCACAGCCTAGGGTTATTGTTGTGGGGAAAATAGGAGTAAGCAGCATTATGTACAGTACCTTGAACTATTCAAAAGAAAAACAGTATATGAACTTAATATGATACAGTAATAATCTAGACTGTAATGTGAGAAATGAAGACTGCATTATAAAACATGCAATATTTGCTTTGCGTGCAATTAAAATATGTTCCAGTAATCCAAGCTAGAGGTACCTACTCAGGATAACTCTGCTCCTTTATTCAATAAATTTAGATAGGACTTGAGCCTTTTCTCACTTTCCCTACAGAGGTGAGGCAGGCCCCCACTCTCCTGGTCTTCAAGAAAGGCATGAAAACATGGTTCTGTGGCCTTGTTGAGGCACTCAGAAGAACACACAATGGAGGGGCTAGTTAGCAGCCTGAAAGACCCTCCCCTTTTTAATTAATTTTTGACTTGCCTCTTCTAAATTTTATATACTGTTTTGTACGTTTTAAATTTTTTATTTGTACACTAAGAGTCCCTCTGTGAGGGAGATGTGGTTTTAAAATTTGATAGATAAATTAAAAAAATAAAAATTATATAATCCTGGAAACTGTGATGGGAAGATTGTTGTGTGAATCAAGCTAATCTGTAATTTGTTGCTCTAACACTCATAGAATCAGTTCAATTAACTAATTGCAAAAAGAACACAGACATCTACCCATCAGTCTTAATTGTGATTTACACTGCAAAATCACATTTTAAAATTAGGCCTTACTGAATTTTCTGTTACCACTCCAGCATGGTGGGTTTGCAGAGCAATTCTCTTAATTTTATAGGTCACAAATTAAGCACAACTAGTTGGGGTATATTGTTTCAAATGAAATATATTGAAGTACTTTTCAGTTATTATTGACTATGTCAGCTCAGAGTATGTATCAGCAAAAATGTTGGGAACTGTTCTGAAATGTGTGTGTGTGTGCGTGTGTCCAACTCTGTTTGCAAGTAACTTCCAGGTATTTAGACTGGCAAATCCAATATGCAGTTAACTGTTAGTGAACTTCTCAAATTTTGATAACTATGTCCTGCTCTTTCATTATTTGTTTTAAAAACTGAAATCTAAATGATACATTGTTTAAGTTACTCCACATGTGTTTTCCTTAGTTTTCCCGCCTTACCTGTTTTCATACTAATGGGAAAAAAATTCATCTCTTTATTGTACTGAATCTGCTGAATGCATGGCAAGCATCTTGTACAACATGGGAAAGGAAAAACCTTGGGCAGTTGGCACCTTAAAAACTAAAAACCCATGGCAGGCAGAGCTACTTGAAGGGTACCTGAATTACTTCAGGAAATGAGAATGGGTTGTTAATAACTTTGCTTAATAACCCAGATATATTATGATTCAAAACCTCTGAAATGTCTTTTTTGATTTATAGGGATAAGACTGTTTCTGAAGCCCTAGGGGTCAGCAGAAATATATTCAGAATTCAAAATTCTCCTTGAGGCTCCCATAAACAGGCTCGGTTTACCATATTTGGACATATTATGCAAATATCTACACCACCTGAGAAGTTCATAGCCCTGAGAAAGGAAAGGAAGGAAAGAGAAGAGAATGATCAGCAGCAAGATGGCTGACAGGGGTAATGGGTTCCTTATGGGGAGATCTGAAGGACTAGCATGGGGACAGATCATCCAGGAGAAAATCTGTCTATATGTTTCCTGAAAGTCAACACTAATTCCATGCCACCTAATCAGTATCTAGTCAAATTTAGCTGATTTCCAAAAGCTAAGTAAGGTTAGTCTCCTATTTAGTACTCGTGTAGGAGATCAGAATAAGAATAATACAATAACAGAGTTGGAAGATCTTCTAGACCAGGGGTGTCAAACTCGCCACATCGCGTGACGTGTCGCGATGTATTGTGACTTTTTCCGCATTGCTGGAGTTGGGGTGGGTGTGGTTTCGGCATGACGCATCTGGCCCGTGGGCCGGCAGTTTGACATCCCTGTTCTAGCCCAACCCTCTGCTCAGGCAAGAAACCATATACCAGGCATGTCAAACTCGCAACGTCACATGACATCACATGATGTATCGGGACTTTTTCCCCATTGCCGGCAATGGAGTGGGCACGGTTTCGACATGACGCATCTGGCCCACAGGCCGGCAGTTTGACATGCTTGCCCTATACTATTTCAGACAAATGGTTGTCTAATCTCTTCTTAAAAACCTCCAGTTTTGGAGCACCCACAACCTCTAGAGGCAAGTCATTTCACTGATTAATTACTCTAACTGTCAGGAAATTTCTCCTTAGTTCTAGGTTGCTTCTCTCCTTTATTAGTTTCTATCCACTGATCATCTCACAACTGTGCATTGAAAAGTTTTTGTTTTTTGTTTTTGTTTTTTAAAAGAGGGAAATAGCATCTTCTATATTATTACCAAGAAAAGAAAAGAAAATATTGGATGTAGCCTGAAGTCATAGTGAATCAAGCTCAAGTTGAAGGAGACTTTTTTTAAATAATCAGCTTAAAGAGATTTGAGATGGGATCCTTTCTTAAATGATATAAATTTGTATGTTCAGATAGGGAATTCAGTGGTAGTTGCACCTAGTTAAATGTGTATTTCTTCTTTATTGAAAAGGCTCCAGCTGCAATGCAATAACCATGTAACATCAGCTTCATCCAAATGAAGATAGGCTTAAGATATAGAATGATCTTGACCAATTTGAACATCGGGCCCTATTTAACAAAATGAATTTGAATGGTGAAAAAAGTAAGGTTCTACATTTAGATAAGAAAAGCTAAATGCACAGGTATAGTATAGGTGGTACCTGGCTCAATAGTAGTAATTGTAAGAGCGATCTTGTAGTCCTAATGGACAATCACTTAAATATGAACCAGCAGTGTGCTGCAGCTGCCAAAAAAAAAAAGCCAACAGAGTCCTAGGCTGCATTAACAGAGGGATAGAACCAAGATCACGTGATGTATTAATGCTACTCTATAATTCTTTGGTAAGACAACATTTGGAGTACTACATCCAGTTTGGTCACCACCATGTAAAAAAGATGCTAGGAGTCTGTGAAGTGTACAGAGAAGAGCAACAAAGACGATTAGGAGACTGAAGGTTAAAACATATAAAGAATGGTTGCTGGAATTGGGTATGTTTAGTTTAATGAAAAGAGGGATTAGAGGTGGTATGATAGCAGTGTTCCAATATCTAAGGGGTTGCCATAAAGAAGAGGGAGTCAATCTATTCTCCAAAGCACCTGAAGGTAGGACAAGAAGCAATGGATGGAATCAAGGAGAGAAGTAACCTAGAACTAAGGAGAAATTTCCTGACAGTTAGAACAATTAATCAATGGAATGATTTGCCTCCAGAAGTTGTGGATGCTCCAATACTGGAACTTTTTAAGACAAGATTGGACAGCCATTTGTTTGAAGTGGGATAAGGTTTCCTGCCTGAGTAGGGGGTTGGACTAGAAGACCTTCAAAGCCCCTTCCAACTCTGTTACTCTGTTAAATAGCTTTTTACACATGTACAGTAAGGTTATGAGAAAATACCAAAAACAATTGTTAATCCTGCATAATTGGGAAAGATACATGGACACAAAGTGTCAAACTGTCAAATGTCATTTGGATGAAGCTGATGTTACTTGGTTATTGCACTGCAGCTGGAGCCTTTTCAATAAAGGAGAAATACATATTTAACTAGGTGCAACTACCACTTAATTCATTCAATCTTATTTCAGAGTAATCATTACAAACTCTTTTCTTCTAGCCCTCCCTTTTAGCACATTTGCTACAATTGTTGCTTTGAATTATTTCAGAGTAAGCCCACATTTATAAAATACTTATGAAACTAATTGCACAATATACAAATGACCTTACTGCAAGGGTATCATTTTGTGTTGAGTTCTGAAGTTACAATAAATATTATTTTGCTCAAGAGAAAGCTGATTTTAGGAGGAAAAAAATGTTCCCCTCCCAAGGAGAATTTTGAGATTTATTTCTGTAAATCCCATCTGTGAATGTGCAATTGGAAGGTATATTGCTATCCAAAAAAATTTTGTACACATATCCAGGATAATGCTGGAGAGATCAAATGTACGTGTAGGAAAACAACTGCAAAGCTTTCCTTAGCCTGCCTGCTTTTTTTTTTTTTCAGCTGAGCCAACAGCTGATGACTGAGAAAAAGCAAGCCAGTGTAATGTTCCACAGATGACTATTGCAAAAAATTGCCAAACATCAGCTTTTATAAATGGCATAATGGTTTAATGAACCAGCCATAGCAATGGATATAGTAAATTTTGCAATTGTTCTGACAATCAAAGGAAAACATGCCTCTCTCTCTTTCTTTTTTTTTTGGTTCCTCCACATTATTACTCTATGGTCTTTGGCAGAACCCAGAGAACATACAGAATACATCAGAATATTTGGTTCCTTTAGAATTATAGAATCAGAGAGATGGAAATATGCATTTTGGATATCACGTCCAGTGCCCAGCTCAATTTAGAAAACTAAATTGTCAGTTTTACAGACTCTCTTGAATACATACAATAAGAGGAACCTACCACCTTTCTCAGTAAATTCCACTGTCGAAGGACTGTTATTGTCAAGATATTCTTTGTAACATTCAGTCGGAATCTGCTTTTCTTAACTAGATTATTCCATGTCCCACATTCTAAAATAAGAAAGGAAGAGCGTTGACCTTCATCTATGTGATATCTTTTCAAATACTTGAAAAATATTTTCTCAATGCTATTTATACCAAGTTCCTTTAGTCTTCATTCATACAATTTAGTTTCTAATCCTGTGCTCATGTTCTAATCCTGTGCTCATGATTTTTCTGGATCTGTTCTGAAATTGTCTTAAACTGTAGTATCCAAACCTAGATACAATACTTGGGGAGGGATTTTTCAAAAGGAGAGTGGTCTTTCAAAAAAGAATCGTAGAATGACATTCCTACATTCTATTGATGAAGTCTACAATTCTATTATTTACAGACCCTTTCTACAGTTTATCAAGATTGCTTTGAAATTGTGTTTATGTAGTTATTTCATTCTGCAAAAAAAAATTAGGTATCCTACCCAGTTTTGTATCGTGTGCAAATTTAATGTGCACTGCTTTAGCCAAATCACGAAAGACTATACTAATGAGTAAAAAAAATGACATACAAACCTCAGGACCAACGTTTGTGGCACTCAATTTTATATCCCTTTTGATGAGGAAACATTGATTAGGTTTCTTTTGAACAAATAGTCCCTTAATTACTATACACAAGTCAAGACATTTGACCAGATTTTTGGGGGGGACTTATTCATTTATTTGTCATTTTATATTGAGAGCTATCCTCAAGTTCAGCTGTCCCAATATTAGACATTATGGTACATAAGAAAATCAAATTACCTAATGCAAGTTGATTGGAAACAGGCCATTCAGCTGGAAGAACTGATTCCTTGGTACTATAGTAATACATCCCTAGGAGTTAATTGTATGATTAGATCCAATGCCTGTCTTCTAAGCATTTTTGTTTAAAAGCAAATCTTATCAAGGTAAAAAGGATTTAATTTAACAAGCAAGTATTGGAATGATACCATAGAAGTTGAAATATATAGTCAGGCCAGGTTTTTCTTTTAGCATATTTATCATTTTTTCTTCTTCTTTTCTTTTTCATAGCTCATAAGTGAGAAGTATCCTGTAGTTATTTGATCATTGGGGTTTTATATGCAAATTTGAAAGCAGCTTTTCTTCTTTAAGAGATGGTTTGAAGCAAAACTGGGATAATTAAATCTTTGATCCTTTGTGTATATTTGTCATAGTCATTTCTTTGTTGACTTAAAATAGCACAGACAAAAAAAATGCATATTTTAACTTTTCACTTTAAAAACACTTTTTTCAACCCTCAAAACAGGAAAAGTATTTCCTCAACATAAGAACTCTGCAATCAGACTTGAGTAAAAACAGATTGAAATAATATAGATTCTTCCTGAGAAAATAAGATACTTATGCCAGGCTGTTTCAAGATGTTTTTTTTTTATTTTCCTTGGAATATGAGAAAAGGTGTTTACCAAGACAAATTAGAAATGCCACATATTGCCCCAAGTGTGGGTATATGCATTTGGCAAGTGATTATCTTTGACTGAAGCTTGCAGTTCTGATCTAATTATTAAGCAGAAAACTCCAGTAGAAAATATTCAAGATAAAAGCCAGAAAATTGTTATTTTGTTGTTTTAAATCAAAATATTTCATAAGCACTATTGGCATAGTTGGTCAGAAATTATTCTTTGGTAAATATTAATCATAATATTTAAAAATATAACTAAAATAAGACAGCTTGATTGTTTTGTTGGCTTTATTGTTAATTGTGGATGAAATGGAACCAGTTCATCTGTGTGTGTGTGTGTGTGTGTGTGTGTGTGTGTGTGTATGTGTGTGTGTTTTGAAGATGCAGAAAATTTTAAAGAACAAAATGGTGTCCTGATCTTGTACTCAACTCAATAATTTTGTCCCTTAATATTCTCAAATGAGAAAATGTTCTTGGAGTGTTGGTAAATTTTTAAAGTTGGAATGGTTGTAGTATTCAGAGTTTATATTGCTTTTAAAAACTATGAAGACTTTGGCATTAATTACCCTGACATCAACTGGGAAACATACTCTGCACCAAGTGGAAGATCAAACAGATTCCTGACAAAACTAGCAGACAACTTTGTCTCCCAAAAAGTAGAGAAGGGAACTAGGGGATCAGCTATATTGGGCTTAATTCTCACTAACAGAGATGAAATGATAGAAGGTGTTGAAACCACAGGAACCTTGGTGGGAGTGATAATGCAATATTGGAATTCAACATTATGGAAGCACAAGCAATAGAACACAGTCAAACTAGAGTCTTAGACTTTAAGAGAGCTAATTTCAACAAACTTAGAGAGAGCTTGGGAAGGATTCCATGGATGAGAATCCTCAAGGGGAAAACAACTCAAGAAGCTTGGGAAATTTTGAAAAGTGAAATTATAAAAGCCCAATCTAGCACAATACCAACAAAGAAAAAAAACAGTTCTCAAAAGAAACCAGCATGTCTGCATAAAGAACACTCTGATAAATTGAAAGAAAAAAGGACAAGTATAAAAAGTGGAAAGAAGAGCACATAACTAAAGCATAATATCAGCAAATAGCCCAAGCCTGCAAAGATGAAGTGAGGAGAGCTAAGGCTCAAAATGAACATGGGTTTGTCAAAAACAGATCATGCCAGACAAATTTTATTGCATTCTTTGACCAGGTGACAAAATTAGTGGACCAGAGGAATGCTGTGGATATAATTTACTTGGAATTCAGTAAGGCATTTGATAAAGTAGATCACAACCTATTAATTGATAAGATAGAAAAATGTGGGTTAGACAGATCACCACCAGATGGATTCATAGTTGGCTGACTAGCTGTACTCAGCGTGTGGTCCTCAATGGAACTGCATCTACATGGAGGGAAGTGTGTAGTGGGCTGCCCCAAGGCTCTGTTCTGGCCCAATGCTCTTCAACATCTTCATCAATGATTTGGATGAGGGGATAGATGGTGAACTCATCAAATTTGCAGATGACACCAAGCTGGCAGGAATAGCCAACACTCCAGAAGATAGGTTTAAGATACAGAAGGATCTGGACAGACTTGAACATTGGGCGCTATCAAACAAAATGAAATTCAATGGTGAAAAAAGTAAGGTTCTACATTTAGGCAAGAAAAACCAAATGCACAGGTATAGTATAGGTGGTACCTGGCTCAATAGTAGTAATTGTGAGAGGGATCTTATAGTCCTAGTGGACAATCATTTAAATATGAGCCAATAGTGTGCTGCAGCTTCCAAAAAAGCCAATATAGTGCATTAACAGAGGGATCAAATCAAGATCACGTGAAGTGTTAATAGCACTTTACAATGCCTTGGTAAGGCCACACTTGGAATACTGCATCCAGTTTTGGTCACCACGATGTAAAAAAGATGTTGAGACTTTAGAAAGAGTGCAGAGAAGAGCAACAAAGATGATCAGGGGAGTGGAGATTAAAGCATATAAGGAACGGTTGCTGGAATTGGGTATGTCTAGTTTAATGAAGAGAAGGATGAGGGGGGACATGATAGCAGTGTTCCAATATCTCAGGGGCTGCCACAAAGAAGAGGGAGTCAAGCTATTATCCAAAGCACCTGAAGGCAGGAAAAGAAGCAACGGATGGAAACTATCCAAAGAGAGAAGCAACCTAGAACTAAGGAGAAATTTCCTGACAGAACAATTAATCAGTGGAACAATCTGCCTCCAGAAGCTGCGAGTGCTCCAACACTTGAAGTTTTTAAGACGAGTCTGGACATCCATTTATCTGAAATGGCATAGGGTTTCCTGCCTGAGCAGGGGGTTGGACTAGATGATCTCCAAGGTCCCTTCCACCACCACCACCACCACCACCACCACCACCATCATCATCATCATCATCATCATCATCATCATCATCATCATCATCATTATTATTATTATAATACCTTTTTCCTGTTTCTTAAATATAGGAGCATTTTTCAGTAATTTTAAAGTAATTGTCTGTGTATTTTCTCCACGTTGAATATTATTATTTATAGATGAAATATCAAAGTTCCTTTCCTAACAGAACTTCAAGGTGAAGTTTATAAAAGGAATATCAATGTTCAATTAAACAATTTTATAACAAAAAAACCTCTTTTAAAAATTCTCATCTCTTAAAAATCAGAACACATATTAAATCCCACAACAGAATTACTGCTATAACAATAGAAAAATGGATGGACTGGTAGCCCAAACCTAACTGAAATCCTGGTACATTTTTGTTATCAGTTCAAATGCTAATTTAGGAGCTGAACAAGATTAAAAGAGTATCATAAAAGAATGTCCTTTGGTCATAAAAGAATGTCAGGAGAAATTAAGGTCATTCAGGTTCTTGACTCCTTTGCCTGAAGCATAGGTGGTGCTCAGTTTTTATCAAAGGAAGTATTACATTGATTATCCCATATATAAACACACTTCCTTGCCATCCTCCCATCCTCTCCCTGCTGTTTTATGGGAGGTGATTCCGCCTCTGGAATTAACTTTCTTAATCTTCCCTGGAAGGCAGGGTTTGGAAATAACCATATCTCTATATCACAGCCCCGGCCTTGAAATATACCCATCCACAATATACCCATTTATGTTTCATGTCATTGTTCCCGTAGGAAGTACTCTCAGAGCTCATTTAACTGAAGCTGCAGGATTTTCCTGTTGATGGTGATTTTTAGTTTTTTTTTATTATTACCCTATCTGTGTCCCTCTCTAATTTCAGAAATATTAAAGTTACAATACAGAAATGTAGGACTTCTGGAAAGTGATAGCATGATAAATCTTCCAGATTTCCATCATATTAGATTAAAATGTCCATTATGTGAAGCTACAGATCAGCTTCACATAACCAAGTAGCCGGGTTACAACTATAGTGTTTTGCTAGAAAAAAAGTGACTGGCATGCTAATCTCTCAAAGGCAAGACACAGAGATTCGTTGCTATTATCTCTGCCTCTGACCCCATATTTCCATGGTAAGCTGCAGTTGAAAGATATATACATCTGTATTAATTTTTTTCCACTTCCTAGTCTGTTACATGGGCAAATGCTTTTAGGGTGGGAGTGGAAAGAGTATGAATTCTATGTCCTCAGTACAAATGTGTTATAAGAAATGCAACTATAATATGAATAAAGGAGAATATTTGTAATTCAGGGTTCAAATGAGAGATCTTTGGTGCTCTCTGAGCTTGGCTGTTTTCTTGCAGATGTTTCATTACCCAGATTAGGTAACATCATTAGTGCCGATAATGTTACTTAGTCTGCAGTGGTGGGATTCAAATATGTGAACAACTGGTTCTCTGTGTGGATGCCGCTTCCAGAAGTCCATTCTGGGCCTGGGCAACAAAAAATTAGCTACCGGTTCTGCCGAAGTGGTGCGAACCAGCTGAATCTCACCACTGTTAGTCTGAGTAATGAAACACCTGTAAGAAAACAGCCAAGTTCAGAGAGCACTAAGGACCCCTCTCAGCTGTAATATGGTCCAGCAAAATATGTCACTTTGGACTTAGCCCCATAGGAATTGCAGGCACTTGAAACTCCTAAAAGCCAGCAAACTTTGAGTGTCTTCAGCTTGCTTAAATAGAAAGGATATGTTTTAGAACAAATCAGCATGTATGTATCACCAGTATGGAAGAGTTTAGAAGGAAGTGTAATCCAAGTCAGGCAAAGCTAAGCTACTCAATGACATTTATCTTTGCCTGACTCATCCTTGATCACACTTTTCATTACACACTGTCCTTGAAAACTGCATTTCAGTTCTTTCTCTTCTGTGCATAATGTATGCCAACATTGCTAAATCAGTTATTTTTTCTTTCTGTTATCCTATTCCATGTGGATTATTAGATTCCCATTTCTACGCAATTCTTTTTTTGGAACTAACTGCAAATGTCTAATCTAATCATCATTTTCCTTTCCAAAATCCTGTGTTTCAAGGACTTAGGCTAACCCAGCAGTGACTGGTGTCATGATTTTTAATGCATTAAATCTTACATTTTTTTTCCAAACAACTTCCAGCAAAACATAAAACAATGGTGATTAGAATATATTTATTTTTGATGCAGTGATTATTTTTTAATAGAGAGTTATTCATTTATTTATTTTCATAGTTAGAATATTCTTTGTTGTTACCTTAGCTTGTGAGAAGTCACTTTGGAATCTTTGTCAGCCATATGTACCATGTTTACGTAAAAAGAAGAAGATTCCATATTTGAGAAGTCACCTCCGTAAAAGATTAAAGAAGAAAAAATGCTGATTTAGTCTACATTCAGTGAATTTCAGATGATCCATTCTGAGGAAAACCCTAATTTTCTCTTCAGATAAACACAAAGGATAGACACAAAGCAAACTCCTGAGACTTGGACCACAATTGAGAAAGTACTGTTTCATGTAACCACCTATTGTTCATCATTTAACAGAAACACAGAAAAAGATGTAAGTTGTTAAACAGAAAGTATGGGGAGAGGCAATATATGGAAATAATCTCAAACAGCTCCTAAAGCAGTGGTCCCCAAGCTTTGTGGCTTGATGGTCTAGCTGGGGGGGGGGGAGTGGAATTGGGTTGCATGAGTAGTGGACTGGCATGCACGTGTGCACAGCTCAACTCGTGCTAATGGTGGACTGGCACGCATCCACATGATCCTGGGACACTGCAACAGTCATAAATATGAGTTAGTTGCCACATGTTCAAATTTTGATCATGTGATCGTGGGGATGCTGCAACCATTGTAATGTCAAAAATGCTCATAAGCCACATTTTTCAGTGCTGTTGTAATTTTGGTTACTAAATGAACTGTTGTAAGTTGAGGACTACCTGTATATCAGTGTCCCAGATGATGTGAGTGCTGTTATGAACATCTTTTTGTGCTGCCTGGAGGTTGGAGAAGGCCTGGATGGGGAACAACAGATTTCAACTGAACCCTAGAAAGATGGAGTGGCTGTGGGTGTATCCAGGAGTTTATCATATTTGCTCTTGGATGGGGTTGCATTGCCCCAGACAGATCCAGTGCATAATCCTGAAGTCCTCCTGGACTCAATTGTCCTGCTCAAAGAGCAGGTGGCATTCATGACTAGGAGGGCCTTTGCTCAATTTTGTGTTGTGTGCCAGTTATGCCCTTTCCTAGATAGGGAGATTCTGTGCTTGGTAAGTCATACCCTGGTCATTGTTATGACCCAGGTGGTCAAGGCAAGGCAGGCCTCTAAAGAGTTCTTTATTTCTCTTAACAAATGTTCCAGCCAACGGCCCTCCCACAACCGGTAAGTCTCCACCCTCACTCTACCCTGATGGCAGCCACCTTCAGACTCCCAAACACAGCCCCAGTAAGACCAAGAAAACCCACAGAGTGGCAGCATGCTCACAGGGCAAGGTCCAGGGTTCCAAGTCCAATCCACCAGTTAGGGTCCAGGCACAAGACAAGGCCAGTCCTCAGGACAAGAAACAAGTCCCAGAAAAGAAGCAGTTCCAAAGCCCCAGTGAAGCAAAAGCCAACCATAGGTCAACAGAGAAAGGCGAGGTCCAAAACAAAAGGTGAAGAGCAATCTTCAAAGCAAGGCAAGGCAAACAGCAACAGGAGTGTAAGCCAAAGCCCCTGATGTGCCTTCCCTGTTGGACAGTCCCAGCTCCAATTCTTCCTCCTCCTTCTCCGAACTGGCTATGACAATCATCTCCTGTTTGGATTATTGCAATGCACTCTACATGGGATTACCCTTGTATCTGGTGCATCAGCTGATGCAGAATTTGGCTGTGTGGGCAATTTTGGGAGCATATAACACTTTTGCTGCATAAACTGCATTGGATGCCAGTTTGCTTCTGGGTCCAAATCAAGGTGTTGGATATGACCTTTACAGTCCTACATGGCATGAGGCCAGGGACCCTACAGAACCATCTTCTTGAACTTGAATTCAAGCCTTCCAGCCCTATATCAGCACTTCAACCACCATTCCACACTAGTCATCATAATAAAACATATACTGAAATGTAGTTTGAAATTTTAATACACTGCTGTATTTTCCGGACAAGAATGGAATGGAATGGAATGGAATGGAATGGAATGGAGAGGAGAGGAGAGGAGAGGAGAGGAGAGGAGAGGAGAGGAAAAGGAAAGGAAAGGAAAGGAAAGGAAAGGAAAGGAAAGGAAAGGAAAGGAAAGGAAAGGAAAGGAAAGGAAACTTAGCTTATTAAAAATAAGAAAAAAGTACATTTCTGACTTCAGTTTATATATTCTAACTTCAGTTCACCTGTGCAAGGGTATTATTGTCCATTCTTTAGTTTCACAGTAGCTGTTTTAAAGCATGGAATGATAGCAGAGTAAAAACAAAAAATCCCCAAGATTCACACATAGATCTCATGAAAAATAAACTATTTTACCACAATATGGTGCAATAACTTACAGAACTTCTCCAAAATGGTTAAATACTATTAACAGAAGAATTACATGAAAAATAAGTGATGTAAAATTGCAGATTTGATCATGGGTCCCAATGAAAACACATAACCAATCAAGACAAATATTTATGAAATTTGGCTGATGATCATACAAACCAAAGGGAGGGAAAGCGGGGAAAATGACAAGGCTAGCTCTAATCTCTCAACAAACTTCTATTGAGTTCTTTCCCCTTGTTCTTCTTAGGTTTTCTTCAGCTACCACTTGACCAATAGCTTAACTTTGATCTTGTGTTTCTGATTCCCACAGTCTCATAATTTCTTGTTTGCTCCTTGGCTGTAACTTCTAAACTACACTATCCTTTATCTGATATTCTTTACAGGATTTATAGAAGCAGGCCCAGTACAACTAGATATCATTCATGTAGTGTTTCTGAGGACCAATTCTTGCCCTCTTTTCTTTTCTAGTGCCCCAAATTGCTATTGTTCTACATACTCTTTCACTAAAATGCCGCCTCATACTGGATTACAGCAATGCAATTACGGTGGTTGGAATCTAATCTTCAGCAATTTTAGGGGATCGCTTATTTGTTCCTTAAAGTCCTGGAGCATGAGAAAAGGTTTTGCAAAGGGCAAGCAAAGTGGAAGAAACTTCTCAGCCACTGTGTAGATTTGGAAAAGTAAAGCAGTTATATAGATCTCATTTACTGTACATAATGATTCATGTTTTCTCTAAGGGTGCAACTCCCAAATATGCTCTGTAGAAAATTCTGGCAGAAAGCGATACACTACAGCAACAGCTCTAAGCAATATCTCTCGTTCAGAAATATGGCTTATTCTTCAAGCTGATATAAACATAAGTTAGAAGGATTTTAAATGAGTAATATATACAGACTTTTAAAAACTCTGAATACTGAAAAAAAACACTGCCTTTTCCTGAAATTTTTGCATATGTATGATCTACAACGGGCAGGGTACAAATTTAATACAGCTACAAATTTATTTTGTAGCTGAAACATCTACCAAGCTCCTATTGGCTAGTTAAGGCCACTGAAGGCACACCTTCAGTGGCTTTAACTAGCCAATAGGAGCTCTTAAGATGTAGATCAGGGGTGTCAAACTCAATTTCATTGAGGGCTGCATCAGCATTGCAGTTGCCCTTGGGGGGGCAGGGGTGTGTGGCCAGGGTGGGTGTGGCCTACTGGGTGGGCATGGATGGAGTGGGTGTGGCCTACTGGGTGGGCATGGCCAGCTCTATATTGTTCGCGTCAAGGGTGCCTGTGAGGGCCTGGGCAGGAGTGGGACAGATTTGAGGGTATCTGGCAGAAGGGGGTGGGACCGGGGCAAGTGCCAAGGCATGGTCCATTTCTTCATTCCTCACAAAGGGTGACACCTCCCCAGCATGCACCCAGAGGGCAGGGCCGACACAGCAGGGGCTGGTTCCTCGCTGTTTCTAGATGGCCTTGTGGAGCTAAGACCGAATGCGTTTCAACATAGATGGCCACCACAAAATTGTACATTGGCTCCCGGCCGGCCTGGGCCAGGGCCAAGGCAGCAGGGGCCGTTCCCTCGCTGTTTCCAGGATGGCTTTGCGGGCCACATGAAACCACTTCGCGGGCCTCATCCGGGGCCCGGGCCTTGTGTTTGACATGTCTGATGTAGATCATACAGTGTGCACCATGAGCAACTTTCTACTCGGCCCTGCATCCATGTCTGGCTGGGGGATTCTGCATGTTGAAGTCCACATATCTTGAACTTACAGAGGTTGAGAAACACTATTTTAAAGAAAGAAAGTGGTTTCCCACATACACACACACACCTCATTACAGAATCAAAATGGAGCTTAGCCATCACGGCAGAGCAAGTTATGCTGGCATACTTTTCAGATGATTCAAGGAATGAAGAATGCCTATTTACAGAGCACTGAGGAAGAATCTTTAGTGAACTCAGTGTATGCCTTTTGCATCTTAAATGGGGATGCAAAAATATTGGGAAAAAATATTCTAAAGAGAGAGTTTTGAAATCCAAACAACCTGTCTATTTGGAAGAGGATTTAATTAGTTGGTGGTAGAGTGTGTGAATGAAGAGATACAGTATTCTCTGGAAAATATTTAGAGTAGCTGGCTGAGATGCTGTAGCAGGCCACAAACCAACCTAGCTGAACTAAGTGAGAATTGGCAGAGAAGACAATGACAGTTTTGGGAGAAAAACACTTTATGCTGCCAAGAGTCGCTTTTCATGAGATGGGCAGCCATATACATTTGATTAATAAGTAAATGAACAAATAAATAACAAAAGGGTGAAGGTTCATTCTCTGAGCTTCTGGGTTGGTTTCTGAATGTTTCGTTACCAGGCTAGGTAACATCTTCAGCGGAGTTTAGATGTCAGTGCCAGTGTTCTTCTGTTTATAAGGATTTCAGGTGTGGGTGTTTCCAGTAAGAATCTTGTGATGGGTCTTGTGATGGGGAGGTTACATCAGGTCAGAGTCATTGGGAGGTGAACTTCTGGGGGCGGGCTGAAGCTGAAACTCTGCTGAAGATGTTACCTAGCCTGGTAACAAAACGTTCGGAAACCAACCCACAAGCTCGGAGAACAAACCTTCTCCTTCATCCAACACCTGAGCTACAGATATTCGCCACTATAACAAAAGGATATATAAATACATATCTTCATATTGGCTTCCAAAGATATAGCCATCAGCCATCTTGTTGATATTAAAGCACTCAGATTTGAAATTTGCTCTGTCTGACCTTGGATCTACAAAAAGCTGCAAACTACTCAGTAACGTTTTTGAGACTGGTTCGCAGGTGCGGTATGTCATATGAAACCGTGACCCATAAGCTTTTTCATTCCTTCATTCACTTTTCCTTCCCAAGTGTACAAATACCTCTTAAAATATACTTTGTTCTTCCTCACATGACTTAATGGTGGAGAGTGGAGAAGGAGAAGTAACCTTCCACTTCTTCATCCCAAATTCCTTGTTCACACTCTTTTGGAGGTCACATCTACTCTGCCACTCCTCAACTAACTTGTTTCATCAGGTGTGATTGAGGGAAGGTCTGTTGCCAGTGCTGAAGTCTCAGTTATCAACCCTTGATCTGTGCCCCTGGTCTTTGCTTCAAGCAGCTTTTTCCATAGTATCTTTTTCATCCAGTTGTGGTTAACTGAGGTGGAAGATGAGCAAGCTCATATTTTCAAAGGGAATAGAAACTGTACTTGACCAAGAAAAAATGATTTTTTTTTCATATCTATCTTTGGTGTGGGAAATTTTGATGTGACATTTCTGTAACAGCCATCATAGTTAAAATAACTATGATCTGGGGAAAAAGGAGACTATCAATCTATAAAGAAGTCTTTGTACAGTAAGCAGCAGCCTATAATTAATTATAATTATCAAGAACTGACTGTTCCTTTAATCTTTGGTATCAGGTTTGGTCAAAAAAAAGTATGGTCAGATATCTAAACCATGCCATTTTCTTTCAAGTTCTTCCAACATTTCAATCTCAGGTATAATACATCTTCTGTTAAAAAAAAAAACACTTCAAGCTTTGTATTTTCTTTTTTTCCCCTAAGGCAGCACCTCCCCCCCTCTTTTTCCTACCCTTCTTCCTTGGCATGAAACAAGCTTTTTAAAAGAAGTACCAGACAGATTTCTCTTATTGCTATTCACTTATTTATTTTGGGAATAGAGAGGAAAGGTAGGGGGGAGGGGGGAGGAGGGAGGGAGGGAGGGAGGGAGGGAGAGAGAGAGAGAGAGAGAGAGAGAGAGAGAGAGAGAGAGAGAGAGAGAGAGAGAGAGAGAGAGAGAGAGAGAGAGAGAGAGAGAGAGAGAGAGAGAGAGAGAGAGAGATTATAAAACCCTGCTGAATATCTAATTATCATGGGATAGAGCCTCATAAATAAAATCTATTTTTATGTAGTGCCAAATTATTTCTGTCTTTGAGACATATATGACTAGGAAATTAAGGGATGCAAAATGTGAAATACAGACATAATCCACAACTTCTTTCTTTCTTTCTTTCTTTCTTTCTTTCTTTCTTTCTTTCTTTCTTTCTTTCTTTCTTTCCTTCTTTCCTTCTTTCTTTCTTTTTCTTTCTTTCTTTTTCTTCTTTTTTCTTTCTTTTTTTCTTTTTTCTTTCTTTCTTTCCTTTCTTTTTCTTTCTTTCTTTCTACCTGATATTAAAAATCTACAGCCAATTGAAAAATCTAAATTTTTTTAAAAAGCTGTTTCAAAAGACATGGGTGATTAATATTAAAGAATCTCAGTTATAAATAAGCAATGTGTATTAATCCTACCGATTGTATTATATAACAACTTCATCATTTCCAAGTGTAGATCAACACAGGGCAGGCCAAGACAGAGGGTTGCTGTTCAGATTACTGTTTTAGTCCAATACAGAGGGCACAATCTTGGGGGAGATAATATGTACAATATATACATTACCAGGGTAAGCAATGTAATTCTGACACATTTCTTGCCTTAAAAGAAAGGACTTTATTGTGAATAGTTCAGTATAAATGTTTTTGTAGCATTGATCATCTTTTTTATCATGTACAGACAAATCATCATTAGGAACATTTGACACGTACTCTTTTCAATTAAAATAATTTTCAGGTGGAGAATATGTATAAAAGTGAGGGCATATGTAAAAATCATGATGACAATTATTTTTTTACCTGTCTTTGGAGTTTCTATATAATTTTCATTTTCAAAAGTATTCACCTTCCCATATTCTAAGTCATACATATCAACTGGAAACAATTATCATTTAAAAGAGGAAAGTTTCAGTTAAGTAAGAACAAATACCATCTGTAATTCGGTCCCTTTAGGCAATGTTGGCGAAAAGGTTCATTGAATTGAAGTCAGCAAGTTTGCTTTTGTGCAACTTTTATTTGAAAGGCATTTCAAATGTTTCCAATAGAAAATTAGTCTCTTAGCTTTTTCTTTGACCATAGACGACTGTCCTTATTGGGTGGTACTAAGAAGTGTATCTTTACCGTACAAGCTTTGTTTGAAGTATCACTCTATTTCAACAGTGTAGATGTAGTCCAGATGTAGCAACTTCAGAATTCAGGACACCAAAGGAAATGATGAATTTTGATTAACCTTTCTTTTGAGAATTCTTTTATATGAAATTATATTGCATAATGTAGCTATTTGACGAACAAATAAATTGTTCTTCAATATATGTCAGAAAGTAAAATGTGACTAAGAACTTGGAAACTGATCCGCTGGATCTATGTAAAATAAAACAAGTGCACAATGTTCAAAAGTCCCTGATTATATGCCTTTATAGTCAATATTTGTTAAAAAAAAACTGGTTTAATATTACTGGTTTACAGCAATATAGGCTGGCCAAAATACCACAAAGTTGAGAAATCAGAGGTTGATGCCTTAACAGATGTGCCTCATGACCACAGTGTCATGCAAAATGTCAGCTCTTATATGCATCATGGTTTTGGCCTAAATAGCACTCCTCAAATGAGGAAGAAGACCAGAAGAAATGTTCCTAAACTCCATGCAAATTTAGAAGACATTAGGGGGTTAAGAGCTAATTCCAAACTGCAAAGTTGCTCTTTGGAAAGGATTGCAACCCATACAAAAAAGGCTTCATCTCAGTCTTAATCTCCAGCTCTCTCTTCATCAATAAGATTTCTCTCTCTGATGTAAACTTCTACTAAAGCAATCAAAGTATTCTCAATGCAATGTCCCCACAAAAAAATCCAACACAATGAGTCCACATTATTTAATCCAGTTGTATCTAAAGATGAAAGTCCACCAACTTCTCAATCGCCTTATTCAGAAATGGAAAGTTAAAGACTGCTGTATAATTACAAAATAAAAATAAAAACACCCTGGGTCTAGGGTGTCTATGGAAATTCTCAGCCATCCAGGTCATGGTTATCCAAAGGTGCTTTTTTCAAAAAAGCAACTGGACTTTCTTTTTTTCCTTTGAAAATTTTGCTTCACATCTATGTAAATAAAAAAATAAAACTATTTTCTTAAAGCAACTGGGAATAAATCCCTCATCCAGATGGTATTTAATTAGCAAGAAAAATCAAGTGTGCATAATTCCATGTGACTATAAAAAGTAACTTATATTTTATACATTTAAAAAAGCAAATTTTTTTTCCCTGATGAAAGTGCTTTGAAAATAGTAATAGTAATTTAGACTAACAGACTAGACTGTAACTATAGAATGCTAATTGGGACTAAAGTGCTAAAGATAGAGGAAATAAAAACAGGGAAAAAGAGAACTTCTTTTCACTTTTACCAAAGTAATTGACATACTTTCACTTTCTCACAGTGGCACTCTGCTACTGAAAAAAAAGCTACTAAATTGGAACAAGAAAGCAAAAGCTCACTAGAGCAACTTACAGATAACGGAATTTCATTAGATTTATTGGTGACGTTGGTTGGAAAAAAGATGACTGCCCTGGTTAAAAGGAAATGGAAAAAAATTTGCAGGAATAACAAAAGATGTGAAAAAGTAATTAAAAAGATTGAAGAATTTGTTGCATACTAAAAACAAATTACTAAAATCTGGGAAAAAAGTATTTCAGCAGGACTGAAAAAAATGGAGTTGCTGTGTATATAAATTCTCAACTGTATTCAAAACTTATATTGACTCCTCAAACTAAACCCCAGATTCAAAAAGGCACCAGAGCCTACATGGATGATCAACATATCCAACTGTCTATTATCCACCACAGAACACAATATTCTACAGAAAGGCCTCAACTACAACGCAGATGATACCAATCAATTAGAATTCTTTGTAGCCTTAGAAGGAGCATTTAAACCATCAGAAAAAGAAACAGACCATCTATACAACATCTTCCAACAAAATGGATGCCCACACAACTTCATCAAAAAGTACTTGATTATTCAACCCAATATAGCACAAACAACACAAGCTGTGAAAAGGATAACATTGCTATACATCAAAAATATCTCAGAAACCACCAACAGATTATTACAACCACATGGCATCAGCATAGCACACAAACCAATTAAAGCCTTCCAAAACATCCTAAGTAAACAAAAGGACCTAGCAGGCCCAGAAGAAAAAACAAGACTCATCTACAATATACAGTGTAAAGTCTGCAACAGCCTCTATGTAGGACAAAGAGGCAGAAGATTAACAGAACACTTTCATGAATACCAAGTAGCAGTCAGAAGACATGATGAAAACTCTTTAATTTCACCACATATGGACAGACTTAACCATAGTTTCAATTTGGAAACTATGACCATCCTAGACCAAGCAGAGTCCAAAAATGCTAAAGAATTCCGGGAAGTCTGGCACCCTGACAAATCAGATAGACGTAAAAAGCATCTACATATCATTCAAAAGATATGTAAAAAGTAACAAAAAGACCAAAACACCTCCCCAATCAACACTCAGATGAGCATAGATTAACACCAAGATTAACATCAGACCAACAGTCAAGAAATAAATAATACCCCAACAAGGAACTGCCAAGCAAGCTAACAACTAACAACCCAACCAAAGAACCACATGACCATCCCACTAATACTGACTGGGCAGGACACTAGAATATAAACTGAGTGCAAGCCCCATTCCCTACCAGCACTAATGATGTTAGTTAGTTTGGATATTGAACCATCTGCAAGAAAACAGCCAAGCTCAGACAGCATCAAGGATCCTCCATTAATGTCTTTATCTTTCTTTTTTTCACACTTCAGTGAGTAAAACTAATCTAAGGATTAGATTATAGTTAGGGATGGCTCAAAATGTCCTTGAAAACAAAAAGCTTAATGAAAAAGTAACATCTGAGACTGAGTTAGTATATTTTCATGATTCACTAAAAATCTTGCATAAGTGAATAGGTGAATGGGTGGAAATGTATCTCCCTTTTTATGCATAAGCACACAAATCTCAGCCATGCCCAATGTGCAGTAAGAAGTCAGTTGCAAAATACATTTTGCAATTCATTTGACATTATGCAGCCTACCTTATTAAAACAAGCTGTTGCTTCTAAGGTTTTGATCAACCGAACTGTATCCAATTAACTAAATTAAAATGGAGAAGAAGTACAAAACACTGGGGAAGGGGTGTGGCTTTGGGTTTTGTTTGTTTTTGGAATCCATTGTTGTATCATGTGAGCCGGTTAGTACTATTCTGTGAAAAGAAACATAAAAGCTGCTAGTTGAAGTCCATGGATGTCAGCTTCTTTGGATCAGGATATAACATTTGCATATGGGATTCAGACATTCACTAAGATAAATCAAATCCTTTAGAAGACTTTCTTAGAAGGAAATCATAATTTCCTAGGTAGCTTTCTTAAAAAATCTAAAAGTTGCCTTGTTAGGATTCGTGTAAAGTGACATAAAGAATATGTGTTGAAAACTAACTCGGGATAAATGATGGAAGAGGTTTTCTCTTTCTTTCTCTTTCTTTGTACTTCATCTCTTTAATAAGAAACAGCTGTTCAAACCAAGCATCAAAACAGTTCACTAGCTCTTTTTCAATAATGCCAAGACACAGCTGGAAAGAGAGATGGATGGTTTGTGCTCAAGATGATGGAAACTCACCAGAGTGGGTGATGCTTACATGTGTTCTTTTTAAAAGCTCATTAGTACGGAGAAATCTGCTGGGAGGAAGCAACGTTTAGTGGCTTTAATATTATTATTAGTCTAAAGCTGATTTTTTAAAAATATAATTGAACTTATGTCTTTAATTCCTGCTAGAAATATAATGGGTTTATTTTCTTTATAGGAAGTATTGCTTCCGGACAGTTCCCAATCTTAGATAGCCAAACTAGGCAGTAGTTTGAAAGTAGCTGCTTAGGGGAGAACAACCTATAGTATCGTTCTCATCCTGACGTCTACATTTCTTTGCAGGAATAGTGCAGTTGACATTGCACTATAATGCAAAAGTGGGCAACATGTAGGCCACAAATCCATTTTTACAGTCCCTAGAGCTCATAAATTTGGTGATAAATTAGAGTGAGTTTCAGGGCCTAGAAAAATGAGCTAATAATCTACATTTTGCCCACTTAAGCCCTAGAATGTGAGAGCCAGTTTGATGTGATTAATGATATCAGATTAGAAACCAGGTGATGGTGAACTATAGTCCTACCTTACACACAAAGCTTAGGTGGGTGATTTTCTCCCTCTCAATTCTCAATCCTATGAAGAAAATAGTATGGACTTGTCCAATAATGCTAGGTCTCAACATTGAAGTGAAACAAACAAAGCCCTAGAATAATGAAAAATAAAATAAATAAAAATCATTAAAATAAAAACAAAGCAAATGTCCAGTTATGGCTTCATGGCATCATTCACTTTTAAAGTACTATGTTCTGTTCCTAGCCCATTAAAAGGTTATTTTTTCTGCAGAGTTTTTGATATGATGTACAAACATGAATTGGTCAAAGAATTATGACCTTTGCCAAATTATCAACCATTTTCCTTCAAAATTTCCACCCCCTTAACCCAAAACTTCATTTCCCCTTGTTTTTCTTCACCATGAGTAAATTAAACAAAGGGCTGACAAACATCCCCCAACTAAAAAGTGCCATGATAAATATACATCCTGAAGCAGAATAAAACAAAGCAAAATATTTCTTCAAGGAATTGCCAGGAACTAGCTTTACTTCTACTCTGAAATGCACCCTTCCTAGTTTACATCTATTGATGAGTATTGGCTGGCTGTGCAATATAATGGCATGGTTTTATTGCTGTGAGGAGCACTCTATGTTTGCAAGATGTTGTTTATTTCATTTGCTTAATGGTTAGATGTCTCCAGTCTTAGGTAATAAAGCAGTTTACTTTGGTGATCCCTTGAGCAACAAATCCATTTGAAACTATATCTTGATTGACCCATCTGGTATATCCAATAGTTTGTAGTCACACAAAAGTCTCTTCTGGTACCTTGAATAAACTAGAACTGACCCTTCTAGTAGAAGATACAGCTAGGGCGACCCTGATGCAAATTGTGGCTGCTTCACACAGGCCTGGTGTGAACTTCTCTGGAGTTGTTTAGGAGGAAGGATAATTTAAAATTAAAATTATGATCACAAAAAGAAGTGGAGAAAGCCTAAGAATTACTAACAGTTTTATTTTAGTCATTCTGGGAATGGATTGACGTTAGGGAAATTAATTGGGTCTGCGACAGCCACCTTGGCCCAATTCTTTGCGAAAAGTATTCCATCTCCACCTCTTCTCAGCAATTCTGCCAGCATATTTTAGTCAGCCAGGCAGTTTTCCAGGAAGATGTCGGCATATCATTCAGCTGAGCCCAGAATAGGAACTTCCTACTTGCATTAGTAATTGTCAGGGGGTGGTTTTGCATGGCCCAGTTCCCAACAGGCTGCAGCCTGGTGGTTGGGGACCCCTATCCTAAAGGATGATTTATTGTAATATAGTGCAAGCAATAATTGTGATGGTTGGGCTTAGTAATGAATGAGTTACTCCTTTCTTGACTAGCTGAATATGATTACAGATGCCAATGGATCCTATTTTTCACAGGAAGTAGTAGCACTTCTTCAATCTTGACTAAACACAAAAATATAAGCAGCTAACACTAGGATTAGAGACTGCCCTTTGAGGCCTGTGCCCTAGCTTGAGACATTAAAGGTAATGTCAAAAACTCCATATTAATTCTAAGACAAAGGCATGAATTGACCATGAATATGATCAACTCAAGGAAGATTTTACTGTTACCTTTCATGCCAGACAAGTTCCCAAATAGATCTCACTTATTTAATATCTGACTCTATGTAATTTATTGAGATTAGCAAAATTGTCAGAAATAGACTCTTATGATACACATTCTTCAGAGAGCTAGTATTAACTAGAGTGTTTATACATTTTATAATAAAGAATGAGGTAAAATACATAGAGCATAAATGTGTAAAGGTAAAGGTTTCCCCTGTCCAGTCGTGTCCAACTTTAGGGGGCAGTGCTCTTCTCTGTTTCGTAGCCAAGGGAGCCAACATTGTCCTGAAGACTTTTCCATGGTCATGTGCCCAGCATGACTATAAGCTGAAGTGCACAGAATGCTGTTACCTTCCAACCACAGTGGGTACCTATTTATCTACAAGGACAATTTGGAAATAAATCTCCGTTTGAGCATGTGCGAGAAAATAGGCGGAGATAGTGACACCCATCCTATGGTGCCATGCTCAGTAGTTCAGTAGGCAGTGAGGAGTGGAAGGAGAAGGTTGTGTTGTAGTTGACTCATCCACTAGATCAATTGAAAATGAACCCTGCCATAGAAAATTCTGCCAAAGGTGAAGTGCATGCAGTAATACGATTCCTGTGTGCAAAAAAACTTTTGGCAGCTACGATTCATTGCAAACTGTGTAATGTTTATGGACCAAATATGATGAGTGAAGGTGTCATATGTCAATGGTGTCACATGTTTAAAGGTGGACAAACTGACATGCACAATGAGGCAAGAAATGGCCGCCCATCTGTAGTCAGCGATGAACTTGTGCAGGAAATTGACAAAAAGGTCCATGAAGTCCATCGGTTCACGATATCTGCCCTTTCTTTACACTTTCCCCAAATTTCTTGGACTATTTTATATGAGGTAGTGACAGAACATTTCGGATGCTATAAGTTCTGTGCTTGTTGGGCACCAAAACTCCTTTCTGAGGAGCACAAAACACACCAAATGGATTCTGCTTTGGACTTTCTCGTGCATTATGCCGAGGAAGGAGAACAATTTCTTAACAGAATTGTGACCAGTGATGAGACCTGGGTGTTGTACGTGAACCCTGAAAGCAAACAGCAGTCAATAGTGTGGTGTCATATGCACTCATCAAAGAAACCCCAAAAAGCTCAGCAAACATTGTCTGCCAGAAAGTTTATGGCAACATATTCTGGAATGCCAAAGGAGTACTGCTAGTGAAGTTCATGGAGCGTGGTTCGACCATCAATTCAGAAGTCTACTGTGAAACGTTACAAAAACTCAGATGAGCCATCCATAACAAGAGTCGGGACATGCTGACTTCCAATGTGGTGTTGGTTCATGAACGACTGCCACCTCTTCAGGCACATGAAACATTAGCTTGCGTCACACAATTTCAACAATGACAATGCGCTTCACAATGCTGTTACAGGGTGGCTTCATTCCCAGGTGGAAGATTTTTTTTGCAGAAGGAATTTCAAACCTTGTAAGACGTTATGACAAGCACCTCAATTTGAATTGCGATTATGTCAAAAACTAATGTAGTTTTCTAATGTGTATAATAAAAGTTCTGTATCTGCAAGTGTCTGTCATTGATAACCAAATGGAAGTTTATTTCCAAATTTCCCTCGTATTTGCATGCTTTTGAACTATTAGGTTTTCAAGAGCTGGGGCAAGTAACAGGAACTCATCCCATTATGCAGTGTCTGTGTCTCGAACCCAGGTGCCCCCCACATAAATGTGCACATTCTGTGTATTTGTGTCTCTGTGTACGTACACACACACAAGCACATATACTCTATTAATTTGTTTTCAATTACTTTTCTTTCAGATTTGATATACTACTTCAAAGATCCTTTTGAAACTGACAGGTCTGACGTAGTTCAGGCCTCAATGTATTTGTGCAAATAATAAACCTGGTAAGCAAAGGTGAATTAGTTTTGGTTCTGATGAATTTTACATTTTTCTGACCATAAATTTACAATCTAAAAATAATAAACATTTCTGATACACATTTCTAATGCAGATTTTTTTACACTGTTTTCATAATGCACATATTTTTGCTGAAAATTTTCAAAAACAATGTATTTTGCTGTGCTATTTTTACTGTATTCCTCGGTGTACATTTCACTGACATAAAATTTAGTTAGTGATCCAGCTGTCATGGCAAACAGGAGTTTAGTAAGGAGTTCAACTGAAAAAGAAGAAGAGGAGAATGAGAACTGTGAGGCCTAGAAAGATGAACAGTAGACAACTTGTTATATTTGCTTCAGAGAAACTAATTTTCTTATACAGCCAACAGCTTAGTGTACTCTTTGAGCTACATCTACATTATACAAATTAATTAGGAAAATTTGGGGGGGAAATTTGGGGGGGAAAGCTTTGGCCTTGGATTAAGAATGAACATAGTCATTTCGCATCCCCCTTTCACATTTGGAAAAAAAAATAAATCTGCATCGTGTGGAATAGTAAACTGGAAAAGGGAATTAATAAAATAATTGGTATGGTGTGGTATGAATACACTAGTAATATGTGTATTCTGGCTTTTTTTTTTGTCATAGAACGCCCAGAACGGAGTTCCAGTACCTTTTTTGGATGAAACCTTGTAGGGTAGGGAAGGCGGGTTGTATGACATGTGTGAGTTCCGGCACCTTTTTTTTTTTTCAAAAAAAGCACTGTGTGTATTACTATGGTGTGTAATACACTAGTCAACTCAAGCAAGCTGGAGTTCTCTAAAATTTGCATATGACCAAAACTGTGACTTCGTAAAATGAAATTCATAAGAAAAATATACCTAACATGTCTAAAATAGATACACAAAGGTCAGCCAAATGCCAAAAATACTATTGTGTGCTATCTTTCTGGTGGCAGGTGGATAACAGGATCAATTTTCAAATATATGCAAGTCCATACTATCATCCAAAACACATTTTCACAACTGGGAATTTTTAACATATATAGAGAGATTACACACTCATCACCATCATCATCACCATCATCATCACCATCATCATCACCACCATCATCATCATTGATTATGGAGTTCTACACACAAATAGTTTAGAAATGTTTATTTCAAAACAAGATCAACAGTTAAAAGTCCAAAGACTGTATACATACAAGCCTTTTTTTAACTGAGACTGGCATTTATTAAAAGTCTATTATCTTAGTTCCTCTTAATCATGCTACATCATTTCTCAACAACTGCAATTTCTCCCTTAACCCCTACAACATTTCCTTCATCTTGTCCTCAGACCATGATTGAGACAAACTTAAATCAACTACCAGAGATAAATAGATTTTTTTTTTTACTTTATTCTTGTCACTCTCAGACAACATCATCAAAGTACATGAAGTCTTTTAGGCATTGTGCACCATTAGAAGGAAATCATCTATGCCCTCTCCTTTTGGCCTCATTCATCACTAATCAGCTATTTATTTCATGAAGAACTGGACTGAGTGGATTATGAAATCTTAAGAAAAAATACTCATTCATCACTAATTAGCTATTTATTTTGTGAAGAACTGAGTGGATTATGAAATCTTAAGAAAAAATACTCAACTTGTAATGTGATCAACACTTGAAAATACGTAACTATGTCAGAGTGTAGTATATTGAATTTCCAGGGCCAAATGGCCAGTCTTTTGCTTGTAGAATATATTACAGATGAACTGTTCTGCTCCTGCTCCCATTCACTCACTCACACACACACACACACACACACACACATGCCACAGAGAATTCAAGGGGTTTATTGAGGCTTTCCAAGCCCTCCAAAAGTCTTTCCCAGGCAATCCCAGTGCAGCGGCAGGGCAACCTCCCCCTTCCCAATACGCTTCCCAATTCAGTTCCGAAATAACTCCTGCATGAATCCATGAAGCTGGAGCAGTCCACACGGCAAGGATAAAGTAGAGACAAAATAAGGCATACACACATCCAAGTTTGCTGTCAAGGTCCAAGGCAAAGGCAAGTCCAAGAAGTAGGTCCAAGAGTCAAGGCACGACTCCAGGGTCTAAGTCCACAGTCTGGGTCAGAAGAAACTGGTGAAAACTAGGCACTAACATGGACATTGCCTGGTGCATCCCATCAAGAGGGGTAAGGCTGCCACCTCACGAGTAGCCAGGCTGACCATTGTAGCTTCTGCCTCTCTCCATTCTACCTACTCTTGGATCAGGTGGAGGAAGCAGTCCCTCTTCATCCATGTTGGCTGGCTGCAGCTGTGCACTCTCTCTGCCTGAAGTCTTGGGACTATCCTGCTGCAGCTGTACTTTGTCCCATGCTCATCCATCTGCTTCTCCAGTCACTCTCCCTGCAACCACTCCACCACACTTGGTCTTGCTGATCCCAGCTCAGAGCTACTGGCCACCTCTGGACATGCTGCCAACTGCCCACCCCCAATGTGCTCATCCTCCTCCAAGCTGGCATCTGGAGAGACATCTGGGGAAGCATAATATTGGTTGGTGATTATATAGGAAAATGAAAATAAAGGGAGAAAAATCTTACAACAAATCATTTTTCCAACCAGCAATTCATTTTTTATTTTCACATTTTTAAAAACTTTTGAAAGACTGGGATCAAAAGGAGAAGACATTCTGATTCGATCTACCTACTTCCTACTGAAGTAAAATAATTCAAAAACATTTATTGCTTTATTAACTGCTTAATGGTAGAATTAAGAGAGAAGCATTAAAACTAATCAAAAGGTGATGATTTAAGAGGTGACCAGCTGATGTAATGATGGGAATGAGTCAGCAGGGTCGTTGGCTGTTGTCTCTTTAAAAGCCTGTGTAAAAAAGGGGAGGCTCTGCTAGTGTGTCTTCTTTTCTTTTCCCTTTCCTGCTATATTTGCTGTTTGTTGGATTCTGCTCATAGCACGTGTATGTATATTGTTCCTAGTGATACTTGTATAGCATTGTAGATATTGTAGATAATACAATATGTGTTACAAACCACTGTTTGCTGTGTCTGTTCCTGGGTTGTCGCATGCGATAGGACTGTGCACGCTCTGACAAAAACATTCTGTGGTAACTCAGAACAGAATGGACAGAATAGAGATATAATGAAGATTCACAATAAAGATTTCATATCTTTATGGTTTTCTGGTCCCAGAAGAATGGCTGGATAGTACTTTAACTCAATCATGATAGGTCCAAGGTCTGACACAAAAAGGTCTAGAAGGAAGAGCAATAGTTGTATGAATCAAATATTATAAGGATAAGTTCACAAGTTGGGAGACATGTGATAAATTTTATTTGATTTATTGAAAATTGTATTGGCTGTGAAGTGGGTAACCACATTTTCCCCTAAAAAATGCTAGTACAAATTTTCAATTAAAAGTATAATAAAATAAAAATATAATTTGGAAAAATAGTAACATACCATACCAAGGTTTTTAAACAAAATATTATATTTGGATATTATTCTCTTCAAGTAATGAGCCGATTCAATTTTAATTTCCCCATTTGTCTTTAGAAAAAAGCCAATCACAGGGAAAAAAATAAAGCTGCTAAACTATATTCAGATGTCATTCATGCTTGATTTATCTACTGGTTAGAACAGTGATGGTGAATCTTTTGGGCTCAGTGTATCAAAAATTCAGAAAATGCCTACTTTGACTCTGCTGGCATATCACACACTGTCCCCCTGACAAAAGGGACTTCTCTGAACCTCCTGTCTGGACTCTTCTCTGCGGACCCTCTGAAAATTGTATGAGAGGACTCTGCTCTCGCAGGGCCTCTGGAGCCTCAGAAAATCACATGAGAATGTTTGCACAATTTTTGGCTACCTCAGAGGCTGCATAGGAGCAAGGTCTTGATCTGATGCAGCTTCCAGAGGGTCTGGAGGCATGTCATGTCATCAAAAATGGCATAGCATTTCACCTGTGACACATGTGTCATGTTCACCATCACTGGGCCTGAACTTTCAAAAAATGGAAAATCTAAAATGATTTCACTTAGAATACTTGTTCTGCTAGAAGTAGGACCAGTGGTGGGATTCAGCCAGTTTGTACCACTTCGGCAGAACCAGTAGCTAATTTTTTGTTGCCCAGGCCCAGAATGGGCTTCCGGAAGCAGCATCCACACAGAGAACCGATTGTTCACATATTTGAATCCCACCACAGACTAGGACTATTCAATATGTCAAATTTAGCAGTTACTATCAACTGCTAGCTACTCCAAAAGGCAGTAAAAACTTGCACTAATGGGTAGCAATGTATACTCTCATCTGATCGATTATTTAGCAAATAAATAAATGAAAATAGGAGGTAACAGTTATTGAGTAGTACCTTTTTTCTTGATTTTTTTTAAAAAATGCAATAAATCCATACAAGAAAATTAAAGGTAATTAAGGTGGTTCTGATGGAATGTATTAATTAAACAAAATTGCCACTGAATCATCCCGTACAGACAAATCAAAGAAGGGACTGGCTTGATTCAGATCTCTTTGAAATACTTCATAGCCTTTTGAAGCATTTTGCAAATTTAGTTGCTTTCTTATTGCTTCCAGGGAGGTAACAGACAATGCTGCCACTTCAGTTCCATATTTACGAAATGCAGAGGAGTGGTGAGTGATGCAAAGGCTCTTCTGTCATTGACATGAGCAGCTAGCTGTTGGGTTTTCTCACCTCATTAAACTTTTTTCCTATCAGACCTTTTGGGGATAAAAAAAAAAGCCTCTAATGTTTCTCTACATTCCCTTTCCTTCCTCAGCTCTCGGTTGCTTTAGTGTGGTGAGCCACAAGACTTAATTGCCTTCTCTCTCTTCTTCTAATAGTACATTTCTGAGCTCCCAGCTTAACTAGAACTAAGTTCTCAATACATGTTCAAAGTTGACTCATATGGTAATATTCTTGGGTCTCATTAGTTTATACTCTTTAGAGCTAAATTTATCGTTAATCTGTGGGTTGTGGGTGGGTTTATATATATATCAACAGTGAGTAAATGGCTACCATGTTAATATATGATCAAACGTTTATGTGTTGTTTTTTTAAGAATGGGAAGTCTACAATCATCAATTTCTCCATAGCCACTTCTTTTGTGTGACCTATTTCAATTTTCTCAGAGTTGTGGCATAGCATCACATTGTCTTATCCTGCTTCTGCTGCCTCTGCTAACTAAATAATATGCCTCAACCATGACACAATGAAGTCCTGCCAACGATGAAGAAATCCCTTCCAATGCAGAAAGCATCAAATTGCCAAGCAACTCTGTCAACTCTCCTAGCATTATAGAAAATAAAATAAAAGGCATACTGCTCCAAAATGGGGAAGTCAGCGGTCATTCTTCAAGCTTGATATCCCAGAAAAGGCTCTTTCGAAAGTTTCCTTTCAAACTGTCTTTTTAAGCTGGAACACAATACTTACTGAATTGATTTAGCGTGAGCCATATTGTTTGTTGTTTTAAGATCTTTCCCTCATCGTTTCTTTTTTACACTGAAAGAGTTCAGGAAAAATATTTCAAAATGTATTGTGATGAAGTATACCAGTTGGATAATATTCTTAAAAAACTCTACCATCCATAGCATTTTCATCCCAGTTTCCTGAAAGACAAAGCAGCTACAGGCATCTGCGGTTTTTCAATTATAGTCTATGGATGGATATTTTTAATTGATTCCTGAACTATTTCAAATCAATAATTTGCTTTTTAATCTCATAAACTTTAATTAAATTCATCTGTCTTCAAAGAATTTATATTCAATTTTAACTGATCCAAGCTATTACACAAGCCTAATAATAATACACTGTTTCCAAGCTTCTACATTCAAATTGAACTGATTGTTGGAGACTTCTAATTAGGATAGTACGATCTAAGTTAAAAATAGATGACAAAGAGACAGAGAAACACACAAACACATTTTCTAAATATGCTGTAAGATTTAAGTTTTGATTAATACCCATGCTCCGTTTAAACAGTGGCAAAAGGATAAATCTAAGTCTGCATGGCAAGAGAAATAACCACCAGTTCAAAATAAGATGTTATAAGATAGAAAGAAGATGAAGGGATTAACCTCATTTGAAACTGTATTTTGCAGCTTGCTGTTTGGTTTGCAGCTTGCTGTTTGGTTTGATTGAGACAGTGGGTGTCAGGCACAAGAAACCAGGAGCCTGGATAGAGTTCAAAAACACTGCAAGTTTACTCCATGCAACCTATTCACAAGAATCTGATCTACTAAAGGTCAAGGCAAATTAGCACCAAATAAGATTCAATAGATTTCCATGGGGGATGGACTTAGGTCTCTTTCAGGGACATAGGGATTCAAGACTGATGCATTCGACTCCACCCTCAGGCTCAGCCTTGTCATCTCCTACAGTGGGTGTTGCTGGAACATAAAAGATTTTTAGAGCTAGAAGAACTTGACCTGAGCATTAGATGGCATAGATATTTGTGGAATGATAAAGTTAAAGTTAAGATTTTAAAAATCACTATGATAAGTGTGCCATATTGAGAATAGGGAATAGATACAAATCTAGGTTGTACCTGAAAGCACCTTTATAACTCTTAGCATTTTATAAAGGAGAAATAATAGGCAAACACAAATGGTTAACATACCACGAGACACTAAAATCATATCAAGGGGAAAACATAATCAAGAGAACTGATAGCAGAAGGACATAATTGTCAATGGCTTTCTTATTTACACTTATAAGGAAGTTTGAAAGTAGACAAAGAAAATATGGTATTGAACATTGTAAGACTGACTTTGACAAGAATTGGGTACAAATGGTGAACCTGTGATTGCTAAAATGCATAAGAATGTATTGAAATTTGAAACAGGAGAAGAACAAGTAAAAATGTATAATAAAATGGGGTAGGAATTTTGATTATAATATGCAGATGAAACAATGGGAAAAATATGTAACTGAAAGAATTTAAATTTACAGTATGATATAATCTTAAAGAGAACTTTTATAAAAACATACAGTTGTATACAACCCCAGAAAATTATATAGAGAGTATAAAGTTAGTTCAAACACTTGCTGAAAATGCATTAGAGAGATGCAGTTGGAAGCAGAGATCAAGTGGGGAATTAGTTATGTAGGCACAAGAGGGCAAAGTTTGCCTCCCCTTAAAGGCCGTGGAACTTTATCTAGGCTTTCCCAGGGGCAAACTGCCAATCTGGGAAGATTTTGTGAAATAGGCAATAGAACAATAACTAGTTTAAACTCTTCACGTGTGGGTGTGGTTGTTCGTGCCTGACATGAATCTTCCCAAACTGGTCATATGTTCAAACACCATTAATCTTAAAAGAAAAAAAATGTTACTGAATTAAGATAGCTATAATGAATATTTATTTTATTTTATTTTATTTTACTTTAGTATTTTACTTTATTATTTTATTTTTATTTTATTATTTATATTTTAAACCTATAAAGCCCTACATGGCTTGAAAGACCTCTCCCTATTACATCAATGTGGTTCACTAGGACATAAGGCAAGGTATCTTGTTGGTCCCATCTATTAGGGATGTACACCTGGTGGGACCACAAAAAAGAGCCTTTTCAGTGGTGGCCCCTTCTCTATGGATCATGAGTCTCCCTGAGGTACTATCAGCCCTTACCCTGTTGCTTTCCAAAAGGCCTGAAGACATGGTTTTGTCAATAGGCCTAAGGGTGACAAATAGAGATGTTGCTGATTGTGTTGCTGCTGCCATTGGGAGGGGGAGGGGGATTATGGGGTTTTATGTTGTGGGTTTTTAATGTTGAGGAAATAACCTTTGTCTGAGTGAGGCCACACTATAAATTTGTATAATAAAATGCAATATCTTTCTAGGGCTGAGGGCAAATGAATCCTGAGATCACCCAGTTGATTTTGGACCAAAAATAGGGCTAGTTCTCAGCCTTTGATGCCTCAACCATTACACCAAGCTAGTTGACTAAACATGTATAATCAACATAGAGATGAAACTTTTTTAATATATCGTGTTATTGGATGTCATCATTGTCCTTCATATTTTATTCTCCACTCCCTTCTATCAATGTTTTGTATCTGTGCCTAAGAGGAAACAGGTCTAGGACAACTTGCCACAGCCAACTCTCTGTAGCCAACTCACCATGGCCAGTTCGCCACCGCGAACTAGCCATGGTTAATTCGCTGCAGGACAACTCGCATGGGACAAGAGTAATACTAATATTGAAGAAATGGTGAAATACAGTCATTAAAGAAAGAATGCCAAAGGAGACAAAATGAAATGTGAATGACAAAAATTGAAATAACGTTTTAATTATTTTAAATAATTAAATTGAATTGTTGAATTGTCATGTGGCAAGTTGTTCTGTGACAAGTTAGCCATGGCAAGGTGTCCTGCAGCAAGTTGGATATGGTGAATTGACCATGGCAAGATGGACATGACAAGTTGGCTGCAGAAAGTTGTCCCATAGTTCATAAGCAAAAAGTTACATAAAGTGAACAAATTAAAATTAGTTGTGATAGCTTGTCTCAAGGAAGGAGTGTAGCTGTCTATTGCTTGAAATATGTGTTTTTATTCCCATTTACTCAGCCATTATGAGGCTCAAGTTAACTGCATTCAGAAATGATGGCTTTTTAAATACATTTGTATTTTACTGATGACTAGCATACATATCTGGCATAACTCAGTCTTACCATCATATAACCAAATAAAAATCATATTAAAAATAATTAGCTCTACAATAATATAAAAAGTTCTCTAATATTCTTGTGATTTACTGTGAAATACAGATTAAAATATGTAGATTATCATCTTGCACACATTACCAGAAGAGTTTGGTCAATAAAGAGAACTGCTTAAAACGTACATTTCAAATGTGTCCTAAGCCATGATATTCTTGGCAATTTTTCTCTTTCTTGTTTCATGGTCTTCCAATTTGACTTACTCTGCAAAATGAGACACTTTTCAACAGGACATCATTAATTGGAGCCTTTGTATATTCTTTTCAGGCCTGGCATATATCAGTTGGTTCCCTGTTATAATCCTGATGTGATAATGTTTTCCAATTCAGTTTCTCAGAAGCAGTAATATTTCATAGATGTTGTTGTTTCAGGAGAACATCTCAAATTGCTCCTTTTCCTTTGAAAAAAGCTAAGCAGTTTTACTCAAGATTAAAATCTACCCTTGAAAATATAACTAAAGCTCTGTGCTCTATTTTTTTTTTCAAAAAATAAAATATTGTTACAATAAGAGGACCTTAAACAAACCTTAAACATAAAGTATCTTCAGGTTTACATAATTCTATACTTGTTGCAAAATTACAAGAATAGATTGTTGCAGAATTGAACAGGTAATCCTTCTCAGAGTACGTATGTTTGGGGTAACTTTTTTCCTTTTTACATATATATATATGTATATGTGTATGTGTATATATGTGTATGTGTATATGTATATATGTATATATGTATATATGTAAAATTATTTTTAAAATGTGAGTCCCAGGTATATTCATGATAAAAAACTACTGAAAACATGATCACAGAAATTAAAAATATTATTAAACGCTTAGCTTTTGTCAGCAAAAGTATAAACCAGGACAAAATGCCTCTGGACAAGGGTCCATGAGCACGAACTGGCTGTCAAGCATAACAAACAATGATCCCAGGTGTGGGCACATACGATCGAGCACAACCACACATTCAACTTTGCAGAGGCCAAAGTCATTGCCCATGATTCGACAAAAGGCGGTCGCCTGCTGAAGGAAGCCTGGCTATCTAATCAACACTCTATCAACCCACACATCGAACTTACTAGGCATTGCGGCAACATGAATCATCATGCAGGGGGCCAGAATGGATGAATCAACAATCACTTTTCTCCCGTTTAAACATGAGAGCGAAAGACCACGATTGCACACCAACTGACATATTGGCGCATCAGGGGACTACGTTGATTGGATGCACGGAAGAGCAGACCGGACTTACAAACTCCAGGAGAGGACATCGAATTGACCACGACCAATGATGCTGGCACAACGGAGAGATTGCGAGCTGGAACAACGGCACTGCATGCGGGGGACATACGCAGGCGTGACAGCGGGGGGAACAGTCAGGCGGCAGCGTTAGATGACCATGCGCCACAAGACGAACATTCTCGGTGGGCAGAGTATGTGGGGAGAGGCAGNTATATATATATATATATATATATATATATATATATATATATATATATATATATATATATATATATATATATATAAATGTTAAATTAAAAAGATATCTTACATCCCAAGTGGTAGGTTTTATTCATATATTTATTCATATATTCACACACACACATACACACATACTTTTTACTTTTTCTGCAAATATAAATATATCTTCTCCTCTGAACATTAGTGTAAGGTGATAGTGAGGCTCAAAAATGGACTGCAATCTATATCTATATCTGTGTGTGTGTGTTTGTGTATGTATATATTTGTATATATATATATATAGCATATGTATATATATGTGTGTGTGTGTGTGTGTGTGTGTGTGGGCAATTTAGAAATAAACCTCTAAGTGGTTTACAGAGTCAGAATATTGCCCCCAACAATCTGAGTCCTCATTTTACCCACCTAGGAAGGCTGAGTCAACCTTGAGCTGGTTAGGATTGAACTGCTGACAGTCAGCAGAGTTAGCCTACAATACTGCATTCCAACCACTGCACCACCACATCTTATCTTGCCTTGCCTTGCCTTGCCCTACCTTATCCTATCCAATTCCTAATCTATCCTATCTAATTCCTACCCCATCCTATCCAATTTCTACCTTCTCTTCTCTTCTCTTCTCTTCTCTTCTCTTCTCTTCTCTTCTCTTCTCTTCTCTTCTCTTCTCTTCTCTTCTCTTCTCTTCTCTTCTTTAACTGGCCTGCACATTGCTCTTTCAAACATATGCCAGAATCTAATTAATGCTATTAGAGTTCTTTCCTGTCATTTAGTCAGTGGAAAGTGAGTTACCCCCACAGTTTGCCACACTTAAGCAATAAAGCCAACCAATATTGCTATCTTCAAACAATGCAGGATAGTTTCAGGCAATGAACAGGTTACTGCCTTCTCCCACCCAGCACAATTTGTTGGTGGGAAATTGACCTGTTTTAACCACCAATTATTCTCATCAATTAATGGTGGAAGACAATTGGAAGTTTAATCCTTTAAATCAGGGCTTTTCAACCAGTGATATGGGTACCACCTGTGGTACATTGGTACCTGGCAGGTGGTACGCGACCATCCTAGAAAAGTGGTAGCGGGGGACGGGAATGAGCTCAACCGGTGGCAGCACCACACAAGCCTGAGTGAGAGATGGCTGGAGCTGCAGGGCTGTCAGGGCTCAGCAGAAGTGCCAGGATCAGTGCCGCTTTCCAGCTGATCAGCACTTCTTTGGGGCTGTCAAGGCTCAGTGGAAGCACCAGGATCAGCGCCAGGCTCCAGCTGGAGCTCAGCGTTGATCCTAGCACTTCTGCTGACCCCAGAAGAAGCGCTGATCAGCTGGAATGTTGCAGCATCTCCAGGGTCTTGTGATTTACATTCAGATGCTTGGCAACTGATTCATATTTATGACATCACAGTGTCCTAGGGTCATGTGAAGTGACCAAAACCTGCTGCAGCCACCCAGCAGATGGGGGGAATAAAAACCAAACACCCCCCACCCCACCTCCACTGCCAATCCTCAACAGAAATGCTCACAACAATGAAAACCTCGGACAGGAGGAAGAGCGCCACCGGGCGGGCAGGCAGGTGTCTTGCTCAGCTGTGGCTTGGGGGGCACTTTTTTCAGTGCCATTGTAACTTCGAACAATCATTAAGCGAACTATTGTAAGTCGAGGACTACCTGTACTTGATCACTTTTTTCCTTTTTTTTTTTTGGTCAAGTTTTTGACACCTTGCTAGGCGACTGGTGGTAGTCGGATATTGTCATATCCTAAAAGTGGTAAAATGGGTGAAAAGGTTGAAAAGCCCTGCTTTAAACCTTTATCTGAATGATTTACTGCATGAATATTTTAATAGAACTAGCAATCTTTCAAGGAACTGATGGAGCTATGAAGCAACCAATCAACAGGCAGTAGTATGGGTGTTCTTTAGAATGAATCTGTTATGATATCATTTTATAGGAAAATCAATAATAACCTGTTTAGACTGCCCATTTGGCACATTTTTTGTGGGAATAAGAGAAAAATACTTTTTTTCCATCCGGTATCTATAATGAATTTCTGGATGCCTCAGGCTAACAATGCAATATTTTAAAGAAAGGGCCTTTACTAAAAGATATTTGGTCCTCTCTGTGCTCTGAAACAGGATGTAATATAGTACAATATTATATATTACAATTTCATATAGTAGTTATTTTTGCCAGAAGTCCTATCTTGAGGCAACCCCTCAATCCATCACAAATATCCAATAAAAATAAAAATGGAAAACTTCTGAACTGTAATCCTCCTTAGTTGAAAGAAGTATTTTATAGATCTCAAATTCTACAAATTTATGATGTGAAAAGACATTTTACAGTGACATTTGTATCTAAAATTTAATCACTGTATAATTGGTTGCTACCAAAATTTCTATCTGTAAATTTATTTTTTCTACAAATAAGTATGTGTGTACCATTAGTAAATCAAAGCTGTTTGAATCCAAAATCCTCCATTGATTTTCCTTGGAGAAAATGTACATATATCTAGTTCCACAAGGTGAAGAGATTGTTATGGCATAAAAGAACAACATGTTTGCCATAAACTATCTCACACTAGACTTTCTGACATACTGCATATATTATAAGTGAAAACGTAAACCCCAGTCATAAATCTTTGTTGGATTTGGCACTGTTTTAGTAGGAGATATCATATCTCCTACAAGAATTAAAGTGTGTAAAGATTTATAATTTTTATCATGTTTTTTAAAATTTTCTTACAAACAGAGCCTCAAAATCAGAAGTTGTAAAGGAGTTTGTTAGGGTTGTAAACAGTTCTTATAAGATATGTAAGGTAGCCCTGAAAGGTACCTGTCCTAAATGGATCAACATAGGAAAATTGTACTATATATAAAGGGTTTGAGCTGAGTTCTCCCTTTTCTATATATAGAAAGAAATGATTTCTTGTAAAGGAAAAAAAAATCCTTGCTTGTAATTATTAACTTACTGTATTAGCTCATTTCTATTTGTTTTTATGTCCATTTGTAAGTCCATTGCATCTAGTTTGCACATTAAGATATAGATTCCAACAGAACAGAGTATGATAATTCTGGGGATGAGTTTCCATTAAAATAGACATTAATAAAATTCCTTGAACATCCATAGTTTCAGAAATTACATAGCTTTGATACTGAAACTGCTTTTATTAAGGCAACTTGGCCCAGGACCAGGAAAAATAAGGAAAGTGGTGAATTAAAACACTTCTTGGAAAAGGAAAAAAAATGAAAGGAAGGATTAAAGGCAGATCTAATTACATTTCTTTTAAAACATTTTATTTTCTAGAAAGTTTTCAAGTGTTAAATATGTTAGTGGAATAGTTGATGGTTGATTGATTACAATTATTTTCCACAGGGGAATATATGCAAGGTTTGTGAATAATCAGATCCAATAAATGAACTGCAGTGGTTTTATATCAATATAATACTTGGAGTGAACCAACTAACATTTATGGAATTGAAATTACTCATTATTGATATCTGCATACACACTTCTGCATTCATCCCCACCTGGCACATGTGCATCATGTAACAGTAGTAGACTGTGCACCTCCCACACAGTTCGCCTGCCTGGCCTCACTCATGCTACAATGTGGCACAGCAGCCATTTATCCCCATGTTGGGCTGCTTGCAAGCCACCCAGTAACTGCAACTTCCCAATGACTGCCTCATTGACTTTGCTTATTGGAAGCCGGCCAATGACCCACAATCCTCGCTGAACAAATGGCAATTGCCAGATTGCCATTGCTAAGCGATGTAACACTGGGGTTAGCAATGGCAATTCTGGTAACCCTGCCTTCATTACGTGAGGACTACCTATATTCCTCATTCTTCTTCTTCTATCATGGATCTCAGGCTACAGAAACCAGCGTAGACTTTTTATTTGGATTTATTTTAGAACTGAAGAAGAAGAAATATTTAAAAAAAACCAGTTAACAAACAAACATTGATAAAGGCAGGATTTAATCTCTCACCCTCTTGCTGAGATTTTGATTGAACCAGGGGTCTTTTCACATGAATGGAAAAAAACAGTTAGGGAACCATTCCATTAATATACTAACATCAATTAATATGTGTCGTTCACCACATTGGCAGGTATTCTAAATTCAACATGTGGTGACGAAAACAAACAAGAGAAGCACAAGTTAAAGCAAAGAACATCATTCAGCTAGATTCACTTACTGTTTTACAGGCAAATTCTGACAGGAGACTCTGATTTATAATTTATAATGTCAAGCAATCCTCATATAAGCTATCTAGGTCAATTCTTGGTCAGACAAGTTTATTCAACTCTCCAAATCAGATTAATAATATTTTAATGCGGATGATATAATGCATATATCATCATTCTTTCTTTATATGTTGCATTTAAATCCCATCCTCTGAGATCTCAGGATTGGCTACTAGACAGTGTTCTCTCCTTCATTTCTTCATAACAAGGAAGTTTGATACACTTGTCTGAAAGACAATAGTCTAATAGATCAGTCTTCCTAGCCAATAAAAACTTTTCTAGACTACCTTAAATTTTAGCAGAAGAGCAAAAGAGTTTTGTAAATGCTGACTACTATAAGCCTGTTATTGTCTACACAGGCTATCACTGACATCTTGTGGCCAGATTGGGATTTTAAATGAAAAACTGAGTCTTGGGTGGGTGGGTACTTGAGAACAAATGAATGTTGTTCTTTTGTTTTGGAGAATTACTGTGTTTTGAAGATAAACGTTTTAGACACCTAGTCTACTTGAATTGACATGAAATTTACTTTCAACCTCTTCAATCCTATTCAACGGGATTTTGTCCCTATTTGAATAAAAAAATTGTAAAGACAAGATATAAAGAACCTAGAGTCATAGTTTTGTGGTTCCTTATTAAACGTTACACAGGTGAAGTGAATAGGTTCTGGCTAACATTTGCTTTCACTTTTTAGGCTGTGATACAGCTGACCTTGTGGTGACCCACTGCTGCATGATAGCAGCTTGCCCATTTAAGACGTTAGAGTGAAGCCTTTTGATATTTAACAGAGCTGAAAAGAAATGAAACCCATTAAATCTAAAACTTCTTAAGCACTTTCCTCAGTTTGAATAAACACCCATTAAAAGTCATTCATTTTCCTTTCCTCTCCAAAATTAGACAGAATGCCGTCAGGAACTTTATTGCCTTACGTATGTTGAGAAATCTGGAATATAGATTTGGCCTTTTTTTTCCTTTTTATTCCTAAATCAAAACAAATAAAATAATGAAAAGTGGGAAGTAGCTATCCATTTTTCTTTCTGCTTTATTCCAACGTTCTTAAACATCTGAAACTCCAACCACTTTAAACTGTTAAAAATTCATATAACAGGATTTTAATCTCTCCCTGTCTTTCTCTCTTTTTTTTTTTATAACTACTGTCACCAGATACCCCATTGGCAGATCCCAGCCTTTGAATAAATTCTGCTAACTAAGCTACCAATTTCTAAAATGGAAAGGAAGGACAATTAAATATAGACCTGTTTCCACTAGCACATTTTCTGATTAAAAACTAAGTGAGATATTTGTGGGATTGAGAACATGATGGAAAGCACGCTCAAAGAACTGATCTGAACAAAGGCAGAGGATCCAGATGATCATTTATTGAGGTCAGTGAGTCACCATATCCTATGCTTTGAGGCAAACAGCCCTGATGTGAGAATGCAGAGCCAAAACATACAAAAACTGTACTCATCCAAATTAGAGTGCAGAGCCAAACAGCAGTCAGGTGCGGTCCAACAAGAAACAAAGAAACAAAGATCATCCTCAATTGGATGAGGATAAGACAATCTTAGTCAGTTAAGGCAAGTACAGGACTCATCTGCTAAGGGGACAAGGGGTTCACTGCACCCTCCCTAATACCAGTGCTTCCTCTCGCGTTCATGATGCCAAGAAATGTGCTGGAAAACTCACCCAAAGAACAGAACAACAGGAGAAGACCCAAGCAATTGTTTTATTGACTATAGTGATTCATCAGCCATCAAGCCTTGAAGCAAACAGCCTCAATGGAATATATATTGCTTACTAATGCTTACTTATAAATTAGGATCTGCCATTACAAAACTAAACTAGCATGTTAATATGGGATAATTATATAATATGTGGGAGGGAGGGAGATAGGCATGCAGATGTCTATGAGAGAAGTATTTATAGAACATGTTTATAAAAACCATTTATAAGATACACACATACATTCTTGAAGAATGTATGCTTGAATTATTTAGGTATTTGATTGATTGATTGATTGATTGATTGATTGATTGATTGATTGATATAACCATTTATCTCACCAAGTGCAACTCTGCAGCAAACATATGTAAAATTAAAAACCAACACAAACAAAAGAAAATACCATGAAAGTAACAAAATATTTCTTATGCAAGTTATTAGTAAAATACTAGCAATACAATGGTGCAGAATAGTAATCTAACCAAATCCATGCAATAGTCATACTCAAAGGTCAAGCTGACCTAACACCCATATACTGTAACAAATTAGTTATCCAACATGCAGAAAACTACCCTTAGAATTGCTTGGGCTGTTTATAGAATAGATATTCTATAACTATTTGTCTACGCTCCAAGATGAAATAGGGGATTTAACCAGTATACAGTCCAGGTCTATTGAGAAGTCTACAAAAGAGTAAAAGAGAATGACCAGCAGGAAGATAGATGGATTGCCAGTTACAGTGGCAATGAGGGCACCATTGGAAGATACATTCTATGTGTTTGCTAAGAGTGGACACCAACATGACGGCACATAAGCAAGCAAGAAAGAAAGTGCAGAGAATTCATTTTATTATCTAGCCATGTTATTCTGCTATTTTCAGATTCGAATTATGTCATAAATAAATTTGGATTTCTATTTAAATTTGAATTTAGCATGTTTATAAAAACCTGTAACTGGAGCTCTACTGTAAAGCACTTCTTTTTTGTAGCTAATTTGAAAAGAAGAATAATCCTGGAAATTAAAGTTCCTTCACTAGCTGGCAACTGCAATTTGGGGGATGGGGGGTTTTTTGTTCCATTTTTATTTTATTAAAAGCAAAAAGAAAACACAAAATTCCCAAAAATGGAAAACAAAACAAAACTTTAAAAAAGGCATTTAAAAAGTGTATTAAAAAACTAACACATTAATCAGTTGAATACTGATTAATATATTACTACAATATTAGTTTCCTATCCCTTGCAAAACAAAGTTTTAAACTACTAAATATATTTGCAAATTATTAACTTGTCATCTATATACTATATTAATGACAAAATAGTTAACCAGAAGAACAATAATAATAAAAAAGCAAGATCAATGTTTCAAAACCTGCTGTTAACAAACTGTTATTGTTATCAACTCATAGAAAATTCACTAGGGCATCTTATCTATCCCAAATTGTCCCAAGAGTTTACAGTGGTTCATCTATCCACATTTGTTTCTTAATACCTTCTATTATCAATTGTTGTCTGGTTAAATATAATACATCCAATTCCCCCACAAACTCCAGATAAAAATTGTTTTCCAGTTAAGTGTAATAAATCCATTCCCCCAATCTTATTCAATCCTTTTAGGGAAAACCAGTTTATCATTTCTCCTCTCAGTCAGATTTCTGCTATTGTAAAAGAATGCAGAGTTGAATTCAGGGTGGTGTGTCCAATTGACTCAATCTATACAGTCCATATTTCTTTCCAATGAATCTTCTGCTTTTGTGAATCTAATTCACTCAGAGCTACATACATCTGAATATTTTCTACAGCCATGATCATTTCATCAAACTTTTTAAAAAAGCTTTCAACTAAGGATTGCATGTTACTTTTTTCAGATATCAGCCACATTTGCTTGCCTGTAATCTGATATATTGTTATTCTGTGTGACTTAGATATGATAGATAAGAGGACACAGGAAACAGCACTGAAGCAAAGTGAAGAAGTAAGTAAAGAAGCAGGGAAGCTATTTTCTGATATTTCTATCCAAATTTAAAAGAAAATTTAAAAAAATAAGCTCCAAATATTTTGCAAATTTATAAAATAAAAAAAATGCTATGGTAAGAGTCCAATATAGATGTAAATCAAATGAAAGCACTTTCACTCCCTAAGAACATGCCATGTTTCCTTATGGAAAAGCAAAAGTTATTCAAAACAACAACATAAATCAAAGGGAAAAAGAAAAAAACAGATAAAGACCACCAAGGGGTTAAATAAATTAGCATTCAACTTGCCAGTCAACTTTTAAAATTCTCTTTTTGAATAGCAAAGTGAAACAAAATATTCAAAAAGTGAAGTTAAAACCCAGGCATGCTTAAGAAAATAAACTGAGGAGGAAAATGGATGACCAGTGATTTTTCAACCACTCCCATAGGGAACTAGAATCTTCAAGACTCCCTCTTTCCAGGTGGGTCTGAAAGCCATCTTGGGTTATTCTTAAGTGCTCCCATTCAAATCCAGGGAGCAGCTTTGGCAGAAAATCAGCAGATCATTGGCAGGAAAAAGAAAAATGGAATTTGTTGAGTAAAAATAAAAAAGATAATTTCCACAAAAAATTCTCTGAAATAATATGTACAGTTTGTGAAATATATTTTAGGAATATGTAATCTACTGCTTTTATTTTGCTCTTTGTAAAGATTATATAATAATATGTGACTTTACATTTAGAACATAGAATAACATAGAACATGGAATAACAGAGTTGGAAAGGATCTTGGGGGTCTTCTAATCCAAACCCCTGCTTGAGCAGGAGACCTTATACCATTCTGGGCAAATAGTTGTCCAATCTCTTTTTCAGTTTACAGTATATCCTGCTTTATGAAAAATGCTACAACAGCACAGTGGCTATAAAATTAGCCTTCTAAATAGAAGATTGCTGGTTCTAAATCTGGCAGTAATGTAGAGTTTACTAGAGTTTTTATTGTTGTTTACATTTTTCATTCTTTTTGTTTGTTTGTTTGTTAATGAATAAGTCCAGGAATATACCATTTTAGCATTTTCTTAATCAGTTAAGGCAGAAGTTAGTATTCTTTTAGTAATCTGGTATACTCAAAACCACATCTTCTTGCTCAGAATTCATCTCCAATATTAGTTCATTTTGGATTGTTTCTTAGCCCAAATCTACCTCAAAGAATTGTTCTAGTGATAAAATGAAAGGAGACGCCCATATAAGTCACCAGTGCAAAACTGAACTTTCATGCTACAAATGCATACACTCTGCTTAAGTTTATACACTGACTGAGTTATTAAACCTCAACATGTCAGCTTCAGCATGCAAAAAATAGTTAATTTATGTCTTTTTATCCTGCTATATTCAAAAACACACCATTAATTTTCTATATTTTTTATTAATTTATTAAGTTTGCCATCCGAATAGATGTAGTTATTAAGAACATTTCACATAGAAAAGTTGGACAAGGATTGATAGCTGAAAATTATTTACTTTTAAAATGAGTAGTGACCCAAGATATTAAGGAAACAGGCACATCTTCATTTGTCTTCCAAATATGTCATAGCATAATAGGATCACTCAGGAGAGATTTTGCTTCATCAAAACTTGGAAGAACTACTGTGGACTTTTATAGATTTTACAGTTGGCCTTTTTCTTTCCTTTTCAAGCATGTAATTAAGCTGTGAAAGTGAATGATAATTTAGCCAAGAAAAGCTGTAATTCAAATCTAACTCTGCTTGCATGGTGCATCCTTTCACCAATAAATGCTCAGGTAAACAGGATTTTTTTTCTCTTTCCCGAGAGATGTGCAAGACTTCCCAACTCAAGAAACGTTATAAGGCTTCTGGATAATTCTCTGCACAAAGGCTTCTTAGCACATCCCTATTTGGGGAAAAAATAGCCACTGAATGAGAAATATCAATGTAAGCATTTTGGGTAAAGATAAACATAGCATTTCCTATTGAATCAGATAATATAGCATTCGTTTTTCTTGCCCTGAACATGTATACATAACCCGAACTAGACTGTTGTTTCTCTGTGTCATATAATATATGTAGGTATATGCATAATTCTATATGTATGTATTTATGTATGTATGTATGTATGTATGTATGTATTTATTTATTTATTTTTGTCATATTTATGTAGTGTATATCGGAGGTAGTGACCCTTTGAGAGCTGTATGCAACAAAATTTCATTGTAATGTATTCCGATTAATGACACATTCAAAGTGACAATAAAGTTATTGTTCTATTCTATTCTATTCTATTCTATTCTATTCTATTCTATTCTATTCTAGCAAGCCTCCAAACAGTAGCTCAATAGCTGCTAAGATTTCTAAACTCTGGCTGCAAAAATATAATATAAATTCACCATATATTGCAGTCAGATGGCTTAATGAAAATACATTTTAATAGTCCTTATAAACAGCTAAATCGTAACATCTCTAGATTCTTATTGTTTAAATTGCTTCTGGAAGTAAAAATCTGTTTTCTTAACGGTATCCAGCAGTGTAGACAGAATTTTGGTCTCTTTTTAATGTTAGATCATTTATTGTAGAGAAATGTTAATAATAATATAAAAGTCCCAGATCAACATTATGGTCAAAGTTAAGTACTTTCAGGCCTTATTTTAAAATTGCTAATAAATTATTGATTAATAAATGTCATACTATTTGTCCCAATTGGGATTTGAAATAATTTCTAACCCTTTCTTTCATTTGAAGTATCATCTGGTCTATTAAAATCTCAGATTACCATTTAAATCCTTTATTATTAATGGCTGCATCAATTATGTTTGTTAAAGTAAATTAAAACAAATAATCTCCTAAACTGTACACCAGGGTAAAGTCTGAATGATTTGTACTCACCCAACCCAACTATTCCCTTAATGTTTTTTCCTTGAGGCAACATCTTAAGAACAAGAATCTGAAGACTGACAAATATATAATCAATTATGTTTTCCCAGATCATAGGCTACTTAGTCAGATTCATGGAACTTGTTCTGAGAAACAAATATTTCTCAGCTATTCTTTGGAGGAGAAGCATACAGTAAAAAGAGAAGTGAGGAAGGAAGGGAAAGAAGATTGTGCTAGAGATGGCTGAGACAGGTAGGTTGTCTTTAACTGTAACTTTTTTAAAATTTTTAAAAAATGACTCATTTATAGGATGCTCTCTCTTTCTCCATGTTTTTGTTGCCCTGTTCTTCTCTGATTCCTGGTCAGGCCACCATTTTCCAGTGAGGAAAAGGATAAAGAGCAGAAGTTGATGATACCAAGTATATGTGGGGAGAAATATAAAAGTTAAATAAAATAAATTAAAAATTACATGTCAGTAAGGCACCTTTTCCCTTATTTCTGTTTGGCACCTTTAGAGTCAGTAGAACATTTTTTTTCCTTTCTCAGAATCAAGAGTTTATGGCTAGCCTTCTGGAAATGGCCTCAAGACATAGAATATTTAGAAAAATAAAATGGAAATAGGAATATGGCACTATCTTTAGTATTAAGAGCAGGGATCAGGGAAAACAATCTAAGTTCACAGTGTCCTGGAAGTTTAATCAACACATGTTAAAGCAATTGCAACATTCTGTGCAGATACATTTCCCAGATAGATAAAAGATCCATCCAAGGAGTTAGAAATGATTCAGTTGTCCATAGAACTTGGCTTTTGCAGTTATTACAGGAACTTCTTTTCCCTTGCCGTTTGATGCAGGAGCCCTTTAAAACATCTTTGTTGGAAGAATGCTATTGATATTTTAAAAATATGTTTAGACAAGCTAGGAAATAATTTATTTAAGTGTGTGTGATGCATTAATGTATTGTAAGAACTCAAAATATACGTTTATGCATACATCCTTTCAATGAAATGTCTTAATACAATGTCTTCAAATAAACTACGCAATCTCACACATGTGTACTCACAATGAAGTTCCCTTGCAATTCAGGTAAATGTGCATTGGGCTGCAGCCTACATATCATAGACCTGTTCAATAGTAAAAGTTATTTTCTACATACTAAATCCAAATATATGAATAGTATAGCATTACCTATTTCCAGTTGCAATTACTTTACCGGATCCAATGAAAGTGGACGGTTCACTTATGCATTACTGGCAAACATAACTTTAAAACACAATGAACTGCTTGGTCATTCAGATAAGAGTGGCTGAGCTGGTCTAAAATGCTTTCCAGAGTATATTTTGTCCTCTCTTGAGCTCATAACTTGCTTGATCAAATTTATGGCACTTCCTTGAATATTTTTATGTAGGAACTTCACGATTGTAGAACTGGAAAGAGTTCAAAACTCTTCTATTTTCTGTGCTAATGTATGTTTACTTGCTGGTAATTTATCGTTTTAATTAAAAATACCTTTCTTCTCTTATCTGTTTTTTTTTTAAAAACACCTAAGTTCTTTTACTCTTAAGGACTTTCTACACTTTAACAAATACACCTTGGCAATAACCTTTTTTTGTTTTTGTTTTTGCCATGTTCCCATGAATCTGCTTCATCATGTCAATTCAGGTGTGAGATAAACTTAAAGTGTCCTTTTTATATAAATGCTACCCTTTAGATAATATGTTCCAGTGTATTCTTATATTGTCCAAGAGTAAAAGCACGTTTTGTCACCTATTACCTTGGAAAGAAGTCAGATGACTGCATTGACGTGAAACAGAAGCAAAAGAGACACCAGTGGGGAAACCAACTTTCCCAGCAGTTTTCTGCCAACTGAAGGAAGAACAAATATCTCCCATAGTATCTGCCTAGCCAGTTTGATGGGGTTGGCATACTCTGAATTCCATTGATAAAACATTGCCATCTATCAGGATCCTCTGCCATTGAGAGTCAAACAGACCCCACACCCTACTGGTAATTTGAAGGGTTATGAAGACATAATTTTTGGCCAGGTCTTTGGCAAGAAGGATTGATGTCCCTTTTGTACTTTTGCTTTTCCTTGTTGCTATTCGGGTTTGTTTTCTTTGACACCTCTGTTTTGTTTTATGTTGTTTTGGGGTTTTTTGTATCATTCCTTGTTTTTAAATGGAAATGTGTTGAATAATATTGGCTTCAGGATCCTAGTCCCCTTTAGGATCATGAAGAACTGTTTCAAATGAAGTGGTTGAACTGATAGCAAATACACAGACCACACTATTGCTTGTCCATATTTATATATCTCAATCAGATGGATATCATGTGAGACCTTATCAATTATTTCTCTGAGATCAAGGTGCATTATAACAAATGCTGACTTAATCACAATAACAACAATAAATAAAAACAGGTATTGTGATATTACAAGGCAAACTGTGATGTAATGGAGTACAGTCATGGAGCAAGTTCCCAGGAAGGAGAGAGCACAATCCAAGGAGAGGGGCTGAGACAGCCTGGAGCTGGTTCTGACAAGAGGAAGAGATTTAGGATAGCCAAATGTAGAATGTGGAATCTCTCAGGGTATATCCAACAGGCTAGTGTAGTACAGGTTTAGTCTGGCAAGATTCTGTCTATATATAAGCAAATAAAGAACCAAATTTTGCCTGGATTGTGTAACCCATTCTTGGGCTAGGCTTGACACAAACTCCACCTTTCCATACCTGTCCTAATGATGCATGCAAGTCAGAGGTTTATCTTATGTGTGCTTTCTGGATGCTGGTGATGACAACTACAACATTCCCTTGATCCACCAAACAACTCACTGTCATCAAGGCAGTTCCTGGCCATGATAACATTCTCTTCAATATGTTGCAGACATCCTGCTAGACAGGATGTGCTATTGCAGTACATTAACCAGTATAGATATTAAATTAGTAGCCTATGATTTCCTTGTCTTCCTTCTTCTCCTTTCTTAATATTTACACAGTTTTGTGCTTTTCCAGTCTTCTGGCATCTTACCATTTCTCTCAAAATTTTCAAATAGGTAATCATCTACAAAAGAGCAGTGGGCCGTTGCACTTGACATATAAGTTGTAAAAAAATTAAAACATGTCACTTCAAATATCTATGGAGTACAGCATTTCTGAATACAGTGAAGAGAAACACATGTATTTTGATATTATTGTATTCAGAACAGCGTTATCAAAACAAAACCTGAGTTTACCTTGATTAGATAAATGAAATTCATCTCTATTCGGCTGCGAACCTTAAAATTATCTATGTACTGACATATCATTATTCAACATACCTCTGTACTAGGTTCAGAAGAAAGATTAAAAATAACAGTGTTTTCTTTTTTATGAAAAGAATAATATTTGCTTTTGATTAATGCACACATATTTAGTTTAATAATAAGGTATTAATTCAAATGTCTGGTTTGCAATTTAATATTGAAGTTGGCAAAAACAAACATTGCTATAATAATGAAATATTTTTTAAAATAGGCTACATCTCCTGTATTTCATGATGGTACATTTTCACTGAAATACTCTATGAAATTTCTCTGTCTAAATAGAAAGAACAACTCATTCAAAGCTCTATCAAAATAATTGAATTTGTAGTTAAATGTTGCGATGCTAATGGATTTTAATTTGAGATGTGGGGTCTTGAAGTTAAAATATGACATTATAACTATGTCATCCAGTCTTCGCACCTTTTTTCAATGACATCCAGTCAAAACAAACCAGTCCACACAGGTAAAAATATCACAGCAACGATCCTTAGTTCATGGAGCTCTCAAACATTTGATGCAATTATATATGTATGTATATATATGTTAATAATATCGTTAAAAACACGATTCCTGGGTATAATCATACTGCAAAAAACAAACAAACATGAACACCAGGAAAAATTTAAACTAGAAAAGTTTAATAAAATGCCAAGCTTTCATCGGAAAACTACCGACATCATCAGGGCTTAACGCCAGTCACTCCCATTGACTGGCGTTAAGCCCTGATGATGTTAGCAGTTTTCCGACGAAAGCTTGGCATTTTATTAAACTTTTCTAGTTTAAATTTTTCCTGGTGTTCATGTTTGTTTGTTTTTTGCAGTATATATATATATACATATATATATATATATATATATATATATATATATGTATGTATGTATGTATGTATGTATGTATGTATGTATGTATGTATGATAAAACCAATAAATATCGATCACCAAGAGTCTTTACCCAAGAGTCGAATTTTTAGCTTTATAACTTGTCAATATGTATGTATGTATGTATGTATATGTATATATATATATGTATATGTATATGTATATGTATATGTATATGTATATGTATATGTATATGTATATGTATATGTATATGTATATGTATATATGTATGTAGGTCTTTGGATATTCGGGTTTTCTCCCGTGTAAAATTGGAAGTGTCTTGGCGATGTTTCGACGAAGTCACATTCGTCATCTTCAGGCTGGTGTCTTCAGCTTCGTGCTTCTGGGAGTAGTGTGCGATCGCAGCTGTTTCTTCCTTTTAACTGCCAGTGGGGTTTGAGCTGATTGGGTGGGAGCTTGGCTGTGTTCTGATTGGGTGGAGGTGTGTTCTGATTGGTTAAG